>NC_053133.1:7063308-7235808 GCF_010015445.1 Perca fluviatilis | reverse complement strand
ACACACACACACACACACACACACACACACACACACACACACACACACACACACTCCACCCCTTGACCAACCCCTTCCCCCTTTTGTCTTCATCTTCTCCCTCACTCTTGCCGAGGAGATGCCATTTCATCTCTTCCTCCTGGTGGTGTCTGTTTTAATATTATGGGGTGATTGTTCGTCCCACTCCCCAATGAAGGGCCCTGCATGTGCTTGTGTGTGCTTGGCGTGAGACGGCAGTGTTGATGAATGGGCTGTCAGTGCTGGATCCAGAAGGAAGCAGGCCTTGTCTAATAGGATTCCATGAAGACAGATCCCAGTGGGGTGACAGGAGTGTGTTAAAAGAGATGAGAGGCAGGAGACTTAGCCATCACACAGGTGCACACACACATAGGCTACATACATATTCATATGGTCTATGCATAATTGCGTTCATGCATGCATCCTGTGTGTTGAGCAAATATACAAGCATGTTTATGCATACAGAGGTTCACCCTTGTGTACATATGCTAAGTGACACACAAACACACCTGAATTTTGTGCTGAGATTATGTGATATCCTATTACTTATACTATTATTAATAGTAAAATAATATAATGACAAAATCACAACAAAAAAATATAATTCTTTGCATAAAAATAATTATAAATATTTTGATGAACGATATACCAAACGGGGAAAAATGCTTGTTTTGACTTACTCTTGAACACAGTGGATTTTGTTAATATCAAAAGATTGTATCGAAGATTCTGCAGGAAAAGGGACTACCGGTGTTTTGAAGGACACATTGGGTTCAATGTTTCTGTATTCGCATCATTTATTAGTCAACTGTCATCTTAGTGTTCATTTCTTGACCAGTCAAAAAGCTATTTGTAGTAGTAGTTTGTCAGCCTTGTTGAAACAAGTCACACTCAATAGATTAGAAATAGGAAGATTTATAGTACAACCCAATAAGCAAGTGCACATACGTATGCACACATGCATGCACGCACGCACACACGCACGCTTGTGCACACACAAACACACACTCATGTCTTATGTCTATCCCCTGTGCCTTTTCACTGAAATACCTGTTGTTTCTACAGGTCATTTCCTCTGGCGTGGGGTCTCTAGTAACCCGCATGATTGATGGAAGACATGTAGTAGTCAGACAATCTATAAATAGCTACTTATTTGACAGTGACTTTTGGGAGCAGGTCTGATTTTAAGCAGAAACAGGTTCAAATACACACATTAACTTTATTTTCTTACATCTGATGCTACTTTATTTACATTAAATTATCACATACGTTATAGATTCAAGGTTGTTTTTTCGCAGCAGACATTTTGACTTCAATAGTAGGAAAAGCACAGGTGTTAGGAATAACATTAGCAATGGGTCTGTCAAATTCAAGTGTCACATGTCCGTATTACTGTAAAGTGCATGCACAATTCCAGGACCCTGAAACCAAAATAAACTGTATTGCACTGTTACTGTATTTTAACCTGTCAAAATACCTTCCGTGAAAAAGGACTATTGTGATGTTGAAGTTAATAGATCTTTCTTGATCTTACTACAGAACATAAGCATAATAATGTAGAATTGATTTTTCTACATGCCCTCTACTCCTTCTATCATCGTACATTTCCAGCTTCCTTTACTTTGGAAGAGCTGTGGCCTCTTCTTGTTGTACAGATTTCCAGTCCGACATGTTGGTTCATAACTTAAGATGCAGTTTAGACACCAATCTTCTCAGTAATAGTCTTATTTGTTGACAGTATTCACTCTAATACCTTAGCATTACTGTAAAATAATAATGACCAATTGATGCTTAACTGCTATTAGTAAGACATTTACTGTAAGTTAAATGTCTGAAGAAACAAGCCAGACATGTGGCAGGTTTTTAACATTCTAGTTTTTTTGGACACATTCATTGAACATTTCTCATCTACTATCTATTTAGCATAACAGGCTGTTTTCCAACATCAGTTTGCATGCTAACTGGACCTCACACAAGCTGTTGGAGACTGTGCTGTTGGCCAGCAGTCAATGGCCACATTAGCAGCTGTATAGCACTTTGACGCAGCTTGAGGAGCTTAGAGACAACAAAACCCATTAATATCAGACAAGTGTCATCAACACCGCTGCCCACTTCTGCACGCGACATGATCCCAATAAAAGCACCCTTTACATAACAAACTCTTGTCAGTCAGTGTGATAGATGAACACATTGCAAGCCGAGCAAGACCGGTGGGTCAAATGTATCGACTGAATTTCATCGGTCACTAGGCTGACAAAATGATGATGGCATGTAGCAAATGTTCTATAACAATGCTTTAAATCACTTAATCCTAATTGTATTTCCATATGTTATTTGCTGTCGGCCTGAAGTTTATACTTGTGCGTTGGTGTGTGCGTTGATCTCTTTGAGAGAATAGCAGGCGAGTGTGTGATATAGCGAGTGAGAGAGTGATGGTGATTATCTTCAGAGCAAGTAGCGACTCTAGAGTCATAGTGAGAGAAACAAAGTGTCCCCTGTTCCTTCTGACCACGGTGGGAAATCTGGAGCAGGAAAAGTTAACCAGAAGGAGAACCAGGAAATGAGACGGGGGAAATGCAACGCTACCAAGCCACGGGCGAGTGACGCGTAGTTACATTTTTCGACAGGTGCACATCAGGCTACAACGTAGGGTGAGACACGCACGTACAAGCATACAGTACATGAAAGTACCTGCCAGCAGGGTGAAAGATGTGGAACTTTTCAGTCTAAATAGAGCAGCACCTTGGAGACTTCAATAAAACAGAAGGTAGTAGGAGCCCCCTTAGCTTTGTTCAAAGGCAGTTACACACCAACCAGACGGCCAACCGTCGGCAGAAAAGCCAGTCGGCCTGATCGGTCTCCCCGAGTTGGACCAAAAAGTGCCTCGGAACACACCGAAGAGACGAGACGTAATACGTCTCCATAGCAGCAGGCGGGGCTACTCTGTATTGTCGCCCAAAAAATGAAAACCGGCAGCTGATTGGACGAACGCATCACGTGGGTTTGTGTTCTCCGGAAATTCAAAGCCAGACTGTCATGGCGGCTCGTTCAGAATCCGATCTCATATTGTACTAAAATAGTTCACTGAAACATGTTCCTGAAAACATTTTAAGAGAGAAATAGGCCGTGCAGTTGCTGAATCTGTCTTCATTTCAGATCAACAAAAGTCAGTTTAAAAGATTTTCATCCGATTCCGTTTCCGGGTGAGTCCCGACTGCCCTGTCTCCGACTGAACACGTCAGGTCGGCCAAAATGAAGGCCGACGGCCTGTCAGACGGACGACGGCACGGGACACACGGAACAGACTCGAGTCACCGACCTCGCCAGACTGTCCGACGGCCGATTATCGGGTTAGTGTGTCAGCGCCTTTACACAAAGCATCTTTGTCTTTGGTTCACCTTGGTCAGTGTCACAATCTATGTTTTTATTGTTCAGATTTTTGCAGCTCTTTCACTCTTGTCATTGTTAATCCGCGTTCTGGGTTGTCAGCTGAAATGAACCAAACTCAATGTGAATGTACACATATTATTATATTCTTATAACTTTCTGTAACCCCTGTGTTGGAAATATGACTACTTCTCAGCCAGTCAGCGCTATAGTAACAATGGATCTTATTTCATTTTTGTTTTTCTCTATTCTATTTGGATTTGGGGTTACACTGCTTGGGTTCACTTTGCTGTTTTTCTAGTACACACACATACACACGGTCTCTTTCTCCACCCCTCTTCTCTCATCTCATTTTACTCTAATTGATGGATGCCGTCTCTCACCCCTCATCCAGCCTCTCCGGTAGCTTTTAAGCCACTTTTTAATGGGAGCTCTGAGGACGACCAGTGCCATTTTTTTTTCTTCTCCTTTTTAGCCTTTAAACAGTGGGTCTCTTGAAGACCTTTTGTGTGTGTGTGTGTGTGTGTGTGTGTGTGTGTGTGTGTGTGTGAGTGAGAAAAAAAAAAAGAGAGAGAGAGAGAGAGAGAGAGAGAGAGAGAGAGAGAGAGAGAGAGAGAGAGAGAGAGAGAGAGAAGAGAAAAAAAAAAAAAAAAAAAAAAAAAAAAAAAAAAAAAAAAAAAAAAAAAAAAAAAAAAAAAAAAAAAAAAAAAAAAAAAGGACCAGCTGTGAAGTGCGCTAATAGGCTTGCCTAGCAAGATGTCGTTGCCTCGCACGGCCACAGCTTCCATCTCCACCCCGCTGCCCTCATGCCTGATGGGAACTCAAGCAGCCTCCTCAAAGAGAAATAACACGCCGGCATTATTAACTGAAGAAAGAGAAGCATGATGAGGCAGAGACAAAGAAAGAGCAGTGGAAATAAAGAGACTCCCTGTACACTGGGTATTATAACTGTTGCATTGCTCTGTTTAGATAGGACTTGCTGGATTACATTTATATCTGGCATTAAAACAACACTCCTTTGGTGTATATTGAAATTAGATTTCTCATGTTGTACACATCACTTCCTCTTAATGTGTCCATCCTTTAGCCCTTTCTCTCCCTTGTTGCCCATATACTTATATTCCTGTCACTCATATTTAACTAGTATGTTACTATCCACGTTGCTTGCTTGCTCGCTGTGAATACATTTCCTTCCTAGATCCACATGTGAAAGTTTTTCTTTCCATGTCTGTAATTGTGTTCTGGATGATCTGCTCTTCAGTGCTTCTTTGGGTTACAATATTTTTTTTTTGGGATTAATTTAATAAATAATAAATAAATTTTTACGCTTTTGGGCACTTATTCTGTAGAATGCCACGAAGGAAACAAGGTCACAGTACAAAGGTAGAGTAAAAGAGGGATGGAAGCTTTTCCATAATTTTCAAAACCCTGTTTGCTGCAACTTTTGTCTGTCATCACCATTTAATTGTATATAAAGTGTGTGTGATTATTTGTTTGGAGAGCCCACAACCCTTCAGTGAGCTGATCAAAACAGGCAGAACCAACAGAGATGAATGGGTGCCTCTGTCTTTCTCTCTCTCCCGCATGTGCACACACACACACACACACACACACACACACACACACACACACACACACACACACACACAACACACACGCACACATGTTTCTGAATCTCCCCATGTTGGCCTCCCTTAGCACTACTTAGTGATCACAGGCTACATCTCTCAATTCAATTGTGCTCATTTCATAAACTTTATTGGCATGACTGCTGAAAAACAATATTGCCAGAGCAGTAATTCATTAAAAACAAACAAATGATGTATGTATTCACACATCATACGTTATTTTTGATAAAATGATATAAGCTTGTAAGCACAATAGTATATAATTACCAATATATGGACTCTGATAATATATGGACTCTGATGACAATATATGGACTCTGATACCAATATATGGACTCTGATAATATATGGACTCTGATAACAATATATGGACTCTGATACCAATATATGGACTCTGATACCAATATATGGACTCTGATAACATATGGACTCTGATAACAATATATGGACTCTGATACCAATATATGGACTCTGATACCAATATATGGACTCTGATACCAATATATGGACTCTGAATATAAGGTACTAAACCATCAGTCTCACCCATCTCTCTCTCTCTCTCTCTCTATCACCCTTCACCCTCTCTCTCCAGGCTGTCTTTATCTCCTTCTCCCTTGACAGCCTCTTCGCACCACCACCACTCAATATTACCACACTACTACCACACTACGACTGCCACTTAATGTGCAAATATTTGAGTCTGCCGTCAAATCCCTAATCACACAGATCAATCTTGCAGATATTGCCTTTCAAACTAAAGAACCTCGGACAAGTGCATTGATTTTGACGTTTTTCTAGACATATCCCTTCCCTGCAGATATATCAAATCTAAGCTTTTTTAATATTGGGTAAATATTCCCTTCATCCACTCTCAGGGTGACATGAGAGACTGGTCTCATAAAGCTGTTGAAGCTGGACTGCTATCGCACAACAATAACTGACAACGGTTTTCTCACCTTACATGGATTCCTTGCTGCACTTGATGCCTTGTTTTTGCTTCTTTTTTACATATAAATTTGAGTTAAAATGCAAAGATTTCAGATCACCTACTAATGGTGCCTGAAAGTGCACCCAAATAACAAGCCTGTAATGTTTGAGGCTGGAAAACAAGAAAATGTCTGTAGCCTGCATATCATCAGGCTAATTAGGCAGAGCCAGGCATTCTGAATGCATAGCTAATGAGCGCCTTCTCCATCTCTGCACGTCTAATGGTCACATAAATTCTCATTTATAGGTCATAATCTGTCATTTATGTACATGGGCTCCCCCAATTAGAGGCTTGGGTCCTTCAGACTGATGCCTCTCTGGGGGATTCACAGCTCTTGTACCCTGGCACTCACAGAGCCCCATTAGTGACAATCCCTGACCTGGCGTCCATGCCGACCCTGGAGGGCTGTGGATAACCTGGCTCATAAATGACGCTGGTACAGAGGAATGGCTCCAGGTGCTTGTTGTGAGTGTCCCGTGTGTCTGTTTCTATGTCTGTCGGCTGAAATGGTAAGGGACTGGCAGGAAACCTGCATTGAACCTCAGAAAACGGGGAAGGGACATGAATAGCAGGATCTCAGTTCGGCTATGCTTATTGTGCTGCCATTTTGCCAGACATTACTTACCAGCAGTTTTATAGGAGCGGTGAGCCAAATTAGACCTGTATTCTAAACCTGGAGCATCCTCTCTTTAATTAGGTTGCAATGTGGGGACATCCTGTCCCAGCGGTCACCCAAGGCCAGCAAACACTCTTGACCCCAGCAATGTGGGGTTGTCCCCACGGTGTGAAGTTTTAATTAACCACTCAAAGTAATGTCGTCTCAAACACTGATAGGGAGACAGAACATATGTAGTTCTGAAGGGTTCAATCATTCCTGCACTATAGCACTCTCATATACATGAGAGTTTGGATCACTGCAATTTATTCAATTTCTTTGCATGCATATTTGTGTTTTGGTGTGTCTTTTTGTCTGCATGTATCCTATCCTGCCAGTGATGCATAAAACATACTCATTGTATCTTTAGAAATGTTTTCTCTTTCTTGAATATTCCCCGGTTTATAAGCAAATATAGCTCCACACTTGCTTGAGTTGTATAGTGACATTGGTTAAGATATGCCATACATTAGCACTGTCATGTTATGAATTCTGATCTTATCTTGTGAAACATAAAGTGAGAGAGAAATGTGAGCATGCTTGGGTTGTAGTGCACATTCATTTATTGAAGACATGTAATGATAGTTAAGCCAAAACAATTTATCAATATTAGTATCATTGCACTGCATATGGAGTTATTCATTTTAGTAGATTGCTCTTGTAGCATCACTGTCATGCAATTGCCTTTCACTGGCACTGTCTGCAAAGACATGTAGACTAAAAAAGGACCAGCAGCTCCAGTGAGTCACGGTGTCAGACACAGCTAAGGTCAAGTTAGCTTTAATGAAAAAAAGAAGGTCAAGCTAACAAGTGAAAGCTGAACTGCCCACACTGTGATGACCCCAGGATGACACTGGCTAGTTAGCCCCTGTTGACCCGTTCCACATATAGTACATGCCACGGCTGTTGCCTGCCCAGGAACTCAGTTTGGATGTTTTCAGCTTCAGCTACCTTTGGAGACCCCTCTATTCTCCACTATATGTCATCACTGTTTATTTCTCTCGCTGCTACTCTTCCTCCCTCTTCATCCTGTCTTTCTGTGGTTCTTAGAAAAAGATCTCAGAGAGACCTCAAAGTGCTGGCTTATTGAAAAGGAAGGCAGGAGGGCATCCCACTCCTGTCATTTCTGTCAAATGGTCAATGCACATGGTTTACTGTGGAATGGAAGCATGTCTGATAGCACCACAGAAAATAGAAAAAAAGGACAGGAA
The DNA here is from genome assembly GCF_010015445.1 of Perca fluviatilis. Lineage (NCBI taxonomy): Eukaryota > Metazoa > Chordata > Actinopteri > Perciformes > Percidae > Perca > Perca fluviatilis. Next base: position 7,227,921 of record NC_053133.1, on the reverse strand, counting down.
ATGTAGGCCAGGCAACCAGTTTATAACCCTTGTTTGTTATTCAGTTAGACAGCAGACTGAATAGTAGTGTTGTGTAATCACATATGTACAGTAAATTGCCAGTGTTTCTTGAACCATCACTCGCAGGAATGATGCTAAGTGAGCACGATGATACAGTCCAAGTTCTAGTTGTGGGCCAGCCAGCTGTGTTGCAATCCAAGCCCTTATAGTTAAGCCAGAAAGCCAGTACAGGTCAGAGACAGTGTGTGGGAGTTTAGTAATTTACTTCTCATAAAGAACTCTCTAGAGGGTTTTTCTTGGGTCTTGTTACCAGACACAGAGAGACAGTTGACAGAGACAGTTGTGTTGTGGTTCACCTCTAAATCTGTGGGAAAAACTCAAAGAGCACATTATTTGATGCCTCTCTAGGATGCAAGCCAAACATACTGTAGTCTCTTATAAAGGCAGAGTTCTGTAGAGTAAAGGTCTGTTTTGATGGATCTGTCAATCTTTATGGGATTAGAAGGCCAGAATAGACAAGGATGGATAAAGCAAGTGGGTAAACAACATAAAAAAGTGGCATATAGGGTAATACAAGAAGTTACAGTCAAGGTAAGGGCAGGATAAGAAGGTAGGATAAATATAAGACTTTACTGGCCCTGTGTCATAAACCGACAAATCAAACCAGGTAGTTGTATTGCTCTTACCACTCTTCAGCGCTGTGTTTATTCACTGCACTGAAAGAGTCATTGAGGCTTTGATGTGGCTTGGACTCGGCTATTATATTCTTGTTGACATTCATTCCGCAGATGATACTGGAATCTCCACTGGTTAGTGGTTAGCTCTGAATAATGCATATTAAGTAATGAGCTGCCCAAATGGATCAGCGTGCAGTCAGTTAGGCCATGCATAAAGCAATCAATTATTCGATCAATAGCCCTCATTAGTCCATCATATAGTTAAGCTGTATGTATTGGCCTCTGGTAGGAATAAATAATTTACAGCACACAAAGGGGAGAGGGAAGGCTGGCCCAGATCAGTGCTGTCACAAGACTGATGTTGCCTTCTTGCTGGAAGAAATGAGAATACGGAAATGTATCATGGAGTTCTAACACTAATTTGTTTTTTAGATACAGGTTTATGCACTGTACATATACATATTACCTGCTATTGTAATGTTATTATTATCACTGTACACACATAATCTATTGCATGTCTGTTCGTGCAAGAAGCAAGCTTCCAGGAATGGAGGTGGACTGTGTAGGGATTGAAAGTCTAAAAGAGCCATATAACATCCTAATGAAGCAAGGGTTTAGGCCTAGGGATAAGGGGTGTTGCCCCTTTCAAATATTTTGATATGTGATTTTGTGCTCTGTATCTACAATTTAAAACTTGACTTGTAGCGTGGATTCTTCAAGACACGTCGGTGGCAGGTAACAGACCTGTGATTTCTAGGAAGCAGGACAATATTTCTAACCATTAGAAGGCACTACTGCCCATTACTTTGGTGTGATCAGTCAGACTGTGTTTATTTATATATATGTTTATTATAGGTGTAAAATTGCACCAAAAAAAGCTTTAATGCTGTTTGCTTTGGAATGGAATGCTTTAGAGGTAAAAACCTTTGCCCCTCATGTGAAAATGCGCCTTGTATTCAAAGGCCTCCACAAAGAGTCGTGCTGCGCAGCCTACTGTAATATTTCCGGCACACGTTTTCAGATCTTGGTTGGCGGTCGTGATTCAGACCAGCATCGGCTTGTCTTTGTTTTCACGCTAATGAGTACCGTGACATGCGCGCCTAACACAACCTCGCTGAAGGGGGCAATGCTGGGAACTTGAGGCAAGCCAAAACCGCTGGCGCCAGTCCCACATAGCGATAATCTGGATGGGGCGGAGCCTTTGGAGATCAGAGTACAGTGCCGCCTTTGCCGTCTTTTCCCATGGGACCCTTAAAGTGAAGGAAAAAAAAAACCACCACGAAACAGCATGCAGGACCATCATAGCTCCCGTCTTTATATATTTCAGTGTAACATTGTCCTCCTAATTTGTAACACCTAAAGATTATCCCAAGTTTAAATCTGGGGAAGAAATGATTCTGTATTCGCCTTTATACCCTGCATTTGCACTCACAATTATCAGCCACCACTGTCTACCATTCCAATTATTAGGCTAACAACAGTAGTCTCAATTCCCAGCCCAGTGTCTTAAATCCCCCTTCCTGCCATAAGTGGCCATGTTTCCTTCTTCTAATTGCATCCAGCCGTTTGGAATCAGACCTGAATGGTTGTTTAGGTGTTAATTGGTTTGAAGGACTGCTAACAGGAGACAAACAGGAGAAAGGTGAATTAGGGCCGTGCATGTGGCCCATAAATAGCACAGGTTTGCCTGGGTGCTGTCATGCCTTGTTTAGAGGTGTTCTGGCTTATGTTCTCCCATTAGGTGGCCCTGGAGAAAAGACACACATGCACACACACACACACACACACACACACACACACACACACACACACACACACACACACACACACACACACACACACACACACACACACACACACACACACACACACATCATATATCACACATGTTTTTGTGTTTGGCCTGCTTCAGTTATCTTCTTTTAACTTCCTTATAAAGTCAATGGCTTGAATCCCTACTCTGAATCATTCATTCTTTACATTAAAAATGCATTCTAACTGTAACATGAACTTAGCCAGAATATGCCTTTTTTTTCTTCTTTTTTTTATCTTGAAAGCTTGTACGGATTTACAGTTAGCTGTTAATGAGATTTTCCAAGGACAGTTAGACGTCTGTACTCTTCACCCACACACAGCTCACTCTAAGTAAAGGAAAACTTCTCTCTTGTGCCATTGGCATTTCACTCACCCATGGTCTTCATCATCACCCCCTTCCCTAGGCACACAATTAATTCATAAAGTATTCTATAAAACATGAGTTAGGGGTGGAAACATGGTCACACAGCTCATGGAAATCTCACATTTGGCCACCTCTGCTTGTATCGGCCGGCTCTTACTTTAAAAGAAAGATCTCCAGGCTTCTCTTTACACATGACCTCTTTAGATACAGGGCCAATGCTGTAATGCAGTTTAAATAGCCTGCATTAGATGACATTATGGACATGTTGTTAGATGTCTGTGAGAAGTCAGTATTATGGAAAACCTCTTGGCAGTGATTGCCAATTAGATCTTCCAAATAGCACATTATCCTATACTCCTAACTCTTATCTCTGTGTAGTCCACAGCTGGAGCTGAAATAAAAACTTCTCTGACAAAGACCTCAGTGTCAAAACGTGACTGAAGCACAACTAAAGAGCAACCTATTACAGTGCCTCTTCAATGACTCCTCCAACCAGCCTCACTCTGAAGAAATGTGATTTGGAGTGCTCTTGTCAAGAGCTCAGTGTTTGAAATACCAGCACGAAAAACTGAGAAAAAGCTAACTTTGGCCTTGCCACTGTCTGGTTAACAGCTTTCCTTTAATGTTGTCAAAAGATTTCTTTCCCAGAAATCATGTTCTCTGTAGCTTTAGCAAAGTATGGACAGGTTTTACATGCACTTAGAATTTGTCAGGAGTCTCTTTCCTAAGAAGTGTCACTGGGTGTCAGAGGCTGCTGTTTTCCTGCTGAGAAATCTGCTGATTCTGCTCCTTGAAAGCTGCAGCTTACACATCTTCTGAAGGGGGGAGATTATGCTCTTGGGAGGCTTTTCATGGCACCTCAAGACACTGCTACCTTATACCCGCCTGGCAGATCAGCTGTCCACCTGCTAGAAGAGCTGACATTTTGGCTCCTAGCGCGTGCCCCACTTTCCAAAGGAGCCTTTGAGAATGGCTGATGGGATTTGCAGCTGTGTACAACAGAGGGGAAGCTGGATCTCCAGCTGGTGTTGGCATGGCGGTGGTACAGAGCAGGCTAGCGTTGCTCTGGCCAGAAACACTCGCCTCTGTCTTGTGGAGGGATGGAGTATGGATGATCATCTATCTTTCCGCGTCAAGCTCTTTCTAAATGTCTTTGTTTCATTCCTTTTCATATAAATGTCTTTATTTAATATCTATTAGGGTATTTTATACCTTTTATTAGATAGCCAAATGACAGACAATTAGGGGAGAAGGAGAAAGAAGGGGAATGACATCGAAAAAGGTGCTTGACCATACACGAGCCAGAGATGTTGAGGTTTGTAGTCGGCTCAATGTATTTGACCACTGTTGCAGAAATTGTGCTCGAAGACAGCGTTAACCAGCCCTTACAATCGAGAGGTGCTAGGTCAGGCTAGACTTTCCACTATTCCCTGATGATAACTATAACCCTAAACACAAGTGCTAAGTAATTCAGTCCCCATCCCAAACCCACCTTCTAATCTTTAATTCAAGAATCTGAAAACCTTAACAAAGAATGCCCTCACTTAAAAATGTCACTATAGAATGACAAACACTCACTCACTCACTTATTACCTCCTAGTCCTTTACCCTGTCAGCCACTGGCAGTCTTATGTCAGTTTAATAGCACTTCACATGAACTGTAAGGTAAGCTAGAAGAAAAGAAGGTCAACCCCTTTGCAGACTGGCCAATTGATATACATTATTTTTGCAAAGAGATATTGAGATGATAATGTGAAGGAGGGCTGTGGTGAAGGTTGACTTTTGAAAAAAGAAAAAGAAAGAAAGAAAAAAACAGACACAGGCAGAGATAACAAAGCATTCAGAAAGAAAGCAAAAACTAAATGTGAAATGAAGTAAATGAAAAGTGCACGAAGAGATAGAAAAGAATATGAAGTGTGGACAGACAAAAGTGGAGAATATGCTTGTTGTGGACTGGAGAGAGGTGCAGCGCCTCTCCTCTCTACCCCTGACTGTGGCTGACAGCATGATCCACGAGCTGATTTACATTCATGCCACCTTGTGCGAGCCAGCACAGAGCTCTCTGCCATCTTGTGAAGTGCAGGTCTTTATTTTGCCTTTCCATCTAGCTCTCTTTATCTCCCTCTTCATTTCACGGCTGAAAATCTCTTTGGTGTTTCGTAGAACCCTCTGAGGCCGGGCCGAGAACAGTTGAATGTTTTTTGTTTTTTTCCTGTATTCGGTTATGTGTTGTGGATCAGAATGAATTTTGCCTCCAGGCTGCTACGCTCGCAACTATTTGATATGTCTCAAACTCAAGGCCAAGTCTTGACAGTTAGTACCCGCGATGTCCCTACTTATCATATTTGGATGATTTGGGCAACGTCTTGTAATTATGGTGCCTTTTCATCTGTGCAGTTGACTGACAAATACAGTAAAGCCCCAATGAATTATGACAGATCTGTGTTGCCAAAATATGAGAACCGTTACAGTGACTGCAAAGTGGATGTTGACAGGTATGAACCCAGGTCAAAACAGGCCTCCAATCACTGAACATCAACTGTACAGTCTCATACCGTAGACACGCTCAGGTAGATACACAGACATCTGGTTAGCGCACTGTCTTCATTTGCAGAGCAAAGAGGAGAGAGCAGTAAACAGTCGCTGTGGTCTGCCCTACGGCCTGGACTTGTCATCAACGCTGCCAATTAAGTGTTGATTAGGAGGTGGAGCCGCATCGCCGACAGCTAACTCTCAGCTACTCAGTGCCAAGAACCCAGCAAGCCTCGCCCCGTTCACCCATAACCTACCATTACCTTACACTCCTCCAACCAACCTCCCTGACCAAACTTGATTTAGAAGTTATGCATGTTCAAAAAAAAAATCAAGTTTGGTCACAAAATCAATATTGTTTATCTTAGAACAAGGTCCAAAACATGTCAGTGTAGTGAGATCATTCTTTCTTTAATGCACTTTTGAAATGTGATTTTATTTGATGATAAAAACACACACTGTAACTCTGCAATGCAGTAGTTATGTAATACTTATATATAATAAATAAGTATAAAAACACAATAAAGTCTGATGCGTCCTACAACATACAATACACAACACAAATAGCAACACAGGAGAAGCAGACATACACCGTACATACAACAATAGAGGGGCTTAGTTTATGGGTTCCAAACTCTCCTCATCATACAAACTAGACTACCAGTTGACTTTTTCAACAACACTTTGAAGTTGATTCCAACTTGTGATCAACTTCAGACCATTCCATTGTACTGTGGCAGACTACAGAAATACCACAGTATTTGTGTGGAATAGCTCTGAGTGTCTTTAATCAGTGAAAAGTAGATTTGTATATACAAAGGCACAGCTTGTTAAGAAAGTTAAAGAAAATAAATTTGATACAGAAGCAACATCTTAAGTTACCCCCCTACAAGTAGAGTTCGCCATTTACGCTTCCTAAAATAGTCAGGTTCACCTCAAAGAAGAAACATCACTCCACTAGTATTGTGATAGCATCAATGTTTTCTTCTCCCGAACCAGTAACATTCTCAAATTATCAGCTAGTTTTCTTCGGAAACAAGTGCAAATTTTTTACAGTTTCTTACAACAGAAGAGAAGTGCGATTTTGAAATTCAACACTAGATTCAGTCTGAAGATATAGCTTCACTCCAGCACTCTTTCACCTTTCCCAACACCTCAAAACCCCCCCTAATCTACCCCAGCCTCCTCAAATCAGCGTACGCTCCGTCAGGCGGTGGGCCTCAGATTTGCCCCCGCCGGTATCCTACCTGCAAACCAGCTCGGGCCAGATCAGTGCTCTGCTCAGCCCAGCACAGCTTCTCAAGGTTGGGCCAAGGAGAAACTGCAGAAAGGCAACTCATGCCATCTGTTCTATCTGGAACCTGACCCATGGCTGACCATGGAGCCAGGTACAGAAGAAGACCGACCTACATATGACCAGATTTACACCGAGCTAGTAAAAGAGAAAGCAAGATATTCCTCTTGCATTAATGTAAAAGCTGTGTTGTTTTCTTGTTGTCAGCAGTGTTGTCGCTTGTTTTCACAGCTGATGGTCCTGGTCAGTGTGAGAATTATCGAGGCTGACTTTCCCTGGCATGGCTATGTTATTTGTTTTCACTGAGGTCAGCTTGGGCACTGATGGAAGCTTGAGAACATGTCCCAACTCCCCCAAAACCTTGACATCAGTAATAATACCCCATATCCTCAACCAATTAGTCTCCCCCCGCATATCTGACAGCCATAGAGTTTTCCTTTCTAACATAAATATTGTTCCTCCCTCAGTAGGAGCCCCAGTCATGGGAATCCTCTGCCCTCAACCCAACATCACCCTCCCTCTCCAAGGTTGTCTAGCCAAACTAACCAGTCTCCTTGCCTAACTAGGCACGAACTAGTGACATCTTCATCTATCACAGCCTTGATAAGGGATATCTTTAATTACACCCTCCTCTCCCATGGATCTGTATCTCTTCTGTCTCTCCCTCCTAACAGACTCCCATCCATCCATCCATTCTTAAAGATCCCTCCCAGGGAAGGCTATAGCATGTCACTGTCCCAGCGCTCGGGACTCAGTAAGTCGATCCAACAGGAAATCAATAGCAGGGCCTAATGCTGAATAATTGAGGTTACGGGAGTTCAGCAGCACTCCCCAGACATACACCCCCACATCGTCTTGTAACCTCCTATTATGCACAGGGTGGGGCGCACTGTGTCCTCATGTACCTTCTCTCATACTAATTGTACAGATGCATTTGCTCTTAGAGTTTACTCGTAGCTATCCAGTCATGAAAGTATTGTTCTTTAGCCAGAGGGCTCATCCGGTGAAGCTAAAAATACAGATCAACACAGACTATTGGCCTGCCTCGATAGATGTTTTTGATCTCTTTTGAGAGACATACTGTGGATGTGGAAAAACTGCACTTTGAGAGAAATTTGAATGGCCCCGTAGGCGTGAAACCAGATTTACATTTAATGTACCTTGACATCCACTTCCTTTTGTTCTATTGCCAGAGCATGTAGAAGTGGTAGGATATCAGGAGAGAGTACAATTACTTGCAAGGTACTTTGAGTGTGACATGCACTAGAGGGCACAAGCTGCCTTGCTAAGACACCAACTTCCAGTTGGAAAGAACAGAGAGGGTCACTGAGAGTTGGACCTCTATTTCAAAAGGGTGTTTGGAGACAGAACAGAGAGGAATGAGGGACTTACAGAAATGTTTCACTTTTGGGATGAAGGGCTAAGAAACCCACACACTCTTAGGAATGTTAGATTCAAGGCTATGTCTGATGCTTGAATGAATAGTTTTGTCATTTGTGAGACAGCGCGCAGTTTTTTGTTGTTGTAGCAAACACTGATACATTGAGATTTGAGTTGATTTTATTCTTAGCTGTCATTGTTTTGTCTGACAGTATTTATTTAACAGCCGAAAGCTGTCAGTAGTAGTATGCTTTTTTTGACAAATAGTGTGCTGACCTGTTTGTCTCTGACTTTGAAAAGAGCCAGACTGAGAAGTAGTCACCTCTGACACACACAAATAGACAAAAAAGACCAACTGCGGGAACTCCACTCTCACCAACCCTCACTCACTGCAGCTATGGTAGTATGACTGACTTTTTTTTTCAGACTCCAGGGTGCAAGTCTCTTTCTACACAAATCTGACTGCAACACACCATAACACACACAGCCTTCTTCACAGCCAGACCCTTAGTGCCATAGAGGTGCTGAGCTCTGTGAATTGATGCGCTTGGCTTCAGCCCACGGCAGCCACAGAAACAGCATGGAGAGAAAGAGGCAGCAGAAAAACACACTCAATATCTCAGTAGCCTGTGTCCTTGTTATTCAGTCTGAAGCTTCAATGCGGAGTTTTCTTGCTAGCGTTACAATCGTCAGACTCTTCATCCTGCCTTGTGCATGCCTTAATTCCCCAGGCTTAAAGTTTTTGCACATAGCAGAACACCTCACACCTTAAAAGTATTAAAGTAGGCCTCTTCAGTGAATACGTAACACATAAAGTTAAACTGGGGGAAAAAAAGAAGTGTTATTAACACCAACATCTATCTAAAGAGTTATGTGCTACGTGCGAAGCATCCCCACACACACACACACACACACACACACACACACACACACACACACACACACACACACACACACACACACACACACACACACACACACAAACACACACACACACTTGTAATGGTGTTTTGTCTGTCAGGTTGTCCTTTTTGAGCACACTGCTGTAATTGCTTTCTTCTTGTCTACTTCTCTCTCTCAAAGCAAAACCAGTATGTTCCCAGTGTGGGCACAAAGCCATTTCTTTGTTGTCTTTTTCGTGCATTTCGGTGTGTGAGGGAGAGCGTGCCATTTCTCACATTGGTCCCCCCCCTTCCCCAAACTACACATACACACACAAGGACAGGCATCCTCTCTCCCTGCTTGTCTTCCCTCCTCTTCGTTTCCTCTCCCTCCAGGCTAAAGCCACTCAGGCCTGCAGATGGCAGATAATGACAGTGCTGTCCCCACTGGCTAGTTGTGTGTGTGTGTGTGTGTGTGTGTGTGTGTGTGTGTGTGCGTGCGTGCGTTGTGGGTGTTAGTTTTGCCTCTGCTTAGTTCAGTGCCAACAGTGGGGTGTTTAGGTCCACTTGGTCATCTCCTTGCTGGCTGCCTAGATAGCACTAGTTGGCTTAATAACTGGCTGGCTGGCTGGCTGGCTGAGCACTTTGTGTGAAACTGGTAGCTGGCGTAGCCAATACATCGACTGATAGGTTGACTAACTGGTTGCCTGGCTCGCTAACTAGCTGAATGACTCAGTAGCTTGGGATTAGTTGACTTATTTCTGACTAGCTGGTTGGCTAGCTGATTAGCAGTATTGCTGAGCACCTGACAGGCTGATTAATAAGCTGACTGGCTTAGTGGCCCGACACTGGCAGCTGCTCAGCTAAACGACGGGTAGGGATATGGTAACCAGGCTGTGTGTGTGTGTGTGTGTGTGTGTGTGTGTGTGTGTGTGTGTGTGTGTGTGTGTGTGTGTGTGTGTGTGTGTGTGTGTGTGTGTGTGTGTGTGTGTGTGTGTGTGTGTACGCAGTTGTCCAAGTGCCTGGAAGAGAAGTAGGTCTTAGGCTACATTGTCCAGCTGCCCTCTTAGTGCTCTATGAAAAGTGTATGTGTGTTTATTTTTATGCTTCATTTTTGGAGAACAGCAACATAACCATACCATAAGATTGATTTGTTGTTTTTGGTTAGGTGGTGATACCAAAAACATATATACTCAAGAATTCTTTTTGGTCATTGAAACTTTTTACTTTCATTTTTATTTGAAGATTTGTAGAGTTAAAGTGATGGTTCGGAGTAATTCACCCTAGGGTCCTTTGCACCATGACCTCGAGCCAAACACCCCCCCAGAAGCTTTTTTCACCTGGATCGAACATTGGGAGAGTTAGCTAGAGTAGCGTTATCAGCTGAATGCAGGCTACGGACGCCACGTTTAGTATCTTGTAAGTTACCCCACTAATACGCCCGAAATGATACCACAACGTCTACAAGTAGTACAAAGAATAGGTTATGCTCTCATAAAACGATGGATTGGAAAGTTTGTAAGTACACCAGAAGTTTATGAACACTTGCCTGCTCTCTTCTGCTCTCTGTTGCTGCTGCTGCTACCTGCAGTTAGACGAGTGCTTAGGGCCGTCTACAAATTACAACACCGAAAAGAGTTACAACAAAAATATTTATTAATTCAATGATTAAATAACGTAATGTCTCTAAACTTACCTCAATTATTACTTGTCTCCTGCTAGTTATACTACAGCACTTAAAAAAAAAATTAAATTAATAAATATTTTTGTTGCATCTCTTTTCGGTGTTGTAATTTGTAGACGACCCTAAGCACTCGTCTTACACCAGCAACAACAACAGAGAGCAGAAGCCAGCAGGCAAGTGTTATTTACATAAACTTCTGGTGTACTTACAAACTTTGCAATCCATCGTTTTATGAGTGCATAACCTATTTGTACTACTTGTAGACGTTTGGTATCATTTCGGGCATTATTAGTGGGGTAACTTACGAGATACAAACGTGGGTCCGTTAGCCCCTGCGCTAAGCTATTCAGCTGATAACGCTACTCTAGCTAACTCTCCCAATGTTCGACCCAGGTGAAAAAAGCTTCTGGGGGGGGTGTTTGGCTCGAGGTCATGGTGCAAAGGACCCTAGGGTGAATTACTCCGAACCATCACTTTAAAGAGGTATTTCATCAATTAATGTAGCACTTCCATTTCCAACATTTCCCATAATGCAACTTGAAACCATCTTTCATTAGACCTGTCCTGCCTGGTAAATGCCCACATCTTTCCAACTTTCCACGCACCCAGTTTGCAATGCAGGTTTTCTGGTTTAAGTTTTTCATCTCCAAGCCCAAGCTGTAATGACTGTGATGACATCATCCGGGTTATTTTCTTACAACTATAACTCTTTTCACTAGCTGAGTAGTACTCCTCATGATGAGTTAACGCATCTTCACGTGTAAAATGGGGCAGTGCCCCTTAAGCTAGGAACGGGAGATAATCTAGCTCCTGGTATTATCTGATGCAAACAATACATGTTGTTGTCTCTCAGTCCAGAACACATTTTAAAACACCCGCTGTCTTAATTTCTGATTGAAGATAATCAACATCCATTGCTGCTTCTGTAATGTGATAAAGTTTTCATATGTTAGATTTGTCCTACTTGTAAAAAACAATTTCTTCTTGCTTGTTTATACTAGAATGTTTTCTTAAATGACATTCATTAAATTAGAGTTGAATGCACAGCATGAATTATTAATCTATTCCATGTAAGGTGTTGCTTTCAGTCATCAAGCACATTTAAGTATTTGTTTTGATTTTCTATTTTACAAGTTGAAAGTGCTTCTCTTTGTATATAAAGTAGTCTTTGCACACATACAGCCTCTGTTGTTGGTCCATGGCCATACCAGGCAGCTCACTGACAGCCGTCACAGGTGACAGGGCAAAGGCCACCCAGGAGGGAGACCAACACCCTAATTTGGAAACCGGATATGCACCTCAAAGCCAGAAAGTCAGTCTTAGTCCCTTGTGTCAAATTGGAATTGCATTTTGATCTGTACTGTGCCTATGGGTTGAGATTTGACTTGAATCTGTTATGACATTGAAGAATATTCTTGATCCTGAGAGTGATATCACACTTAGCATATGATAGAAAGCCGTCTTAACCAAAAACAGGCAAACATAGCACACAATGAAATGAAAGTACAAATCCACACTTGAAAAAAAAAAATAAAACTATCAGTGATGTACTGTGGCTTTCTAGGCCAAATGTGGTGTTCTGAGGTGTCTCTCTTAATATTTCTCTGTAATAAGGTCTGTGTCCAGATATCTTCAGTGCAGCTACAATTCACAGCTCTCTAACACATCAGTGTTAGATGTGAGCTCTTGGTGTCTTCTTTTGAGAATCAAAGAGAGAGGGCTTTTCTCTAGATCCTTTCACCAACACCCTGAGACGGATCTTAGGTAATTAGGGCCAGCGTTTATGAGACTACAATCTTAAAGCCTATATTCTGGTTAGTGATCGGGTCTGGCCTTGTTAAAGGTATGAAATACCTGATTTCCATCTGCTTTGACTACAGAGGATGTATGGCCTCGTCAAGGATACGACCCTCCCTTTCTGTCTGCTGTCTGCTCCACTCCACTTTCTGCTCCTCATTCCCTCCATCTCTTTCCACCAGGGAGGCCTGAAATGTTTGAAGCTTTCCCTTTTTTCTTTTGGCCCTCTCTCTCTCTCTGTGCCGAGGTCCCTGGATGTGGAGTTTTTAATTACTCTCCTGGCTTTGTGCATAACCAATGAAAGATTGAAGGGCATTTCCCTCTGAAAGGCACTGTTAGAATATGGGTTTTTCTAATATAGCTTTGGGAGAGGAATACTAATACACAAACTGTGACTTTTTCTGCTTGTGTGCGTATATCTGCAGTTTGGGTGTGTATGGATGGGTGGGTGCCCTCACATCCTCATCTCTATGCGTGTGTATTTGCGAGTGCGGCCCCTAGACAGACTGTCTGGCTGTTGTTTTGCATGTGAATCAGGGCAGAGGAGGAACGGCATTATTAGATTGGATGTGCAGAGTAGTGGGGCTGGGCTGGATGAAGACTGGGGGAGCAGACAGGTTCATTTCATTGATTAGATTTCTTTAAGACCAGTTTGAGGGTGCAACACCTCAAGGTGCCCCCAGCAACTCTGTTTAGACAGCAAAATGAATATAGGTATGGAAATCAATAGAAGATATCTTAAAAAAATGATAAGACGACACAAACTATTCTGGATACAGCCTTTGCTTTCTATGCATTCAGCCTAAAAGCTACAAAAAAGTATAGCAACTGAAGAATATCTTAGACTACATTTGTGAAAGGTGTGAATTCAAAGTAGACACACTGAAATGAAATGAATACATTTCTGTACACCTAGAATGGAATAGGATAATTATTAAGATTACGTTGAAAAATGTAGACGTGTTGATGGAACAAGTTCAGCATTATTTCAAGTCTGTGCAGTGTTAATTAGTGTCAGGTGATTGATGGTAATTTAGCCCATCGAGGTCATAAGATGCTCATCATTTTCCCGGCTTTCTTATGGACACCCACCCTAATTGCTTTCTTGAATATGTCATCATTTTCCCCTCCCTTGCTCCCTCCTCTCCCTCATCTCCCTTCTCTCCCTTGACTCTTAAGTTGCAGACAGCGAAGGTCTTTTGTGTGCCTTTAAAAAAAAAAAGTCTTATTTATTTCCCAGGGCTCAATAGTGTTGAATTGTACATATGACCAAGGGTTATAAGGTATTAATATACACGGGAGAACGCGGCGGGGGCGTAGTAGGAATTTTCCCTTCTGTCAGCACTGCGTAGGTAGCTCTTACACAGGGCGCCCTAATATGTGTGAATTCATTTCCCCAAACACAGGAGAAAAACTTCAAAGGCAGGGACGAGAACTTGGCCGAGTGGATTTGAAAGGGATGAGTCTCTAATCTGGTTAAACTTTGCTTGCTCTGTATATTTTCTCACTGCCTCTTTGCCCATTCTTTTCTTTAACACCCCTCCCACCTCGGGTTTTCTTCTTCTTCCAGCAGTGCATCTATCTTACGAGCTGCTTTGCCTTAAAAAAGTGAAAGAAATGATGACTTAATGTTTTAGCGAGAACAGCAGCGTAAACCAATCTCAGGACTTGCGTTTGCTTGTTTGGGGATTATATTTCTTTAAGCCTGTCATCTTCTCTACATCTGCTCTCCTGCGTATAAACTCCCCCCCGCCATTTCCCTCTCCGCACCACCCTCCTCCACTGCCCTTGCACACCGTCACTAGTTATAAACGGGAGGATGTATTCCATTTGTCGCAGCATCGTTACGCATTACATTTTCTTTACGTGTGTGTCATCATTTCAGGTCTTGCCTTAGCGAGCCTTCAGGGCGCTCTTCCCCTGCATCAACCCCATGTGACAGCACCTGAAATATGCATATGCTTCTGAGGCGCTGCGGGGTGCCATTTGAGGGTTATTTGGAATGCTAGTGATGGCAGGCCAGAGTGCTCGAGACCTATTCTTTGAATATTTGATGGTCTTAATGAGCAGGGAAAATACAGGACTAAGCACTTTGTTGGTTTGCTCAACTCCGGGCGTGTGAGAAATAATGGACGGGGAGGAAAGTATGAAATATTGAAAACGATGTGATAACTCTACAGTATTGGAGGAGGAAGCTTGCTCCATTGTGATGTTGCCTAAGGTCATGGAAAAGTTACAAGTAAAGGTCATATTCTCTTCGAGGGATATGAAAAGACCACGTACTATCTCGGGAGTTAAAGAGTGTATCACATCCAACCCGTTCTTACTCCCAGCTCGTAAAATGACGGGTGGTCGCTGGCTCTCTGCGTCAGATACGACGCAATAAGCGCACTTCAGCGTGTGTTTAGAACGCACCGGGCAGAGCAGCAGCTCCGCGGCGCTTGAAGATGACGTAATATTATTAAAGGTGCTCTAAGCAAAGTTGGGTTCTTGTCCCGTTCTTCTTTTCCTAAACCCAACTGTCCCATTCTTGTCCCGTTCTTCTTTTCCTAAACCCAACTGTCCCATTCTTGTCCCGTTCTTCTTTTCCTAAACCCAACTGTCCCGTTCTTGTCCCACGTGTCACCAACACACCTTTTATAAGCCCACCCACATGCTATAAGCCCACCCACATGCTATAAGCCCACCCACATGCTATAAGCCCACCCACATGCTATCTTTTCCTAAACCTAAACTGCGTCAAAAGTGACGCCAATAGTCCAAACCAAGCATGTTTAGATAAATCGCTAAAGGAGACTTTTAGCGTCAATAACAATGCCAAGCGTCCATAATTTACGCAATGGGAGTGAGAATGTGTACTGGGCTGTACTGAGGTCTGTTTGCATACGGATAGACGTTTTAAAACAAAATCTTACTCTTTGATGGATGCTTAAAGGATCCCTGACAGATAGATGGGGAGTGTTGAAGGGGACGTATGGATGGATGGACAGATGGATGGATAGAAGGGTGGTGTGTGGATGACGAATAGTAGCTCATGGCTATTACTCAACAGAGTTCTCGGAGTTTCAGGTGTAGTGGCTTTCACAGTTTCCACCGCTACTGTCCCTGTAATAACTTTGTGCCCCTGGTGCCCTTGCAATAAAATCATGATAAATGATAGGGAAGGGAAGGGGAGGTGAAACCTGGACTGTGTGTGTGTGTGTGTGTGTGTGTGTGTGTGTGTGTGTGTGTGTGTGTGTGTGTGTGTGTGTGTGTGTGTGTGTGTGTGTGTGTGTGTGTGTGTGTGTGTGTGTGTGTGTGTGTGTGTGGGGGTATGTGTATGTTTGCATTTTCTAGCAGAGGCAGTAACCTCATTCGGTTAGTCAGTGCATAACTTAACACAACTCATTCATTATACCAATAAATACGCTGACCGAAATGTCATTCTTTCATCTCAAAGCAAGTATAAGAGACATTTGCACAGAGCCTTTCACATTCCCATGAACAAAGAAGAAGAAAAGAAAGAAAGTCAGCTTATCTGCCTATTGTTTCGATATAATCACTGCGTAACACACTGAATTCTAGCTTTTGGATTGGAAGGGAAAAGAAATAAAGTGTGACAAATGAATACATATGAAAGGGGTGACTTTTTGTGCAGCCATAAATATTCACAGCAGGACGGAGCCTGGCGCGACTTTGGATGTGCTCCTTAATTGAAGGTGTGGATTGAGCGGACAGGTTTCCCGTGGGTTGACTCATGTCAGCCTTCCCTTCCACTCGGCTGTGAAAAGGCTGTCGTAGCAGATATGGATTAGCGTCAGAGCGTCGCGGGGCAGGTATTACATGTCTCGGGTGGCACTGCCAGCGCTGCCCTGTGACTACTAATAACCTCTGTTTTCTTGTGTTTTTGGTCTGTGGCTTGGTGTATGGCTGTTCTGTCAGTCCCTCCAGGATTTCACGGCCTTTTATTGAGATTGTTGCGGCCCAAAATGCCTGATTTTGCGGGAGCTTTTGTAAAAAAATTGTGATAAAAGTTGCAATGTTTTTGGTATTTTTTTTGGTATACTTCTTTAAAAATAAAAAGGAAACTAGTTTCAGGGAGAATAAAACTACTCTGGGCTGAGTTTTCCTAGTAACCTTACCAGAAAGGCTCAGGATGCTGCAAATGTTGGCATAAGAAAATGGCTGGTGGATTTAAGACAAAAAATTATAATTTATTGAATGAGGCAAATTTGAACATATGTTCCAGTGTCTTGTTGATCTTTACATTGTTAGTTAATTTCCTATCCTGGCCTGGGACACACATTCATACGGTTTGATAAAGGACTTATTGGACTTTAATTTATCATTCACTTATAATAACGAGTGTAGCTGTCCTCAATTTAGGTCATCGTGTACGGCTCATCTCCGGTTTATTATTACTTCTGCCAGGATCCCAATAAAGCCATAGTTAGACAGCTAAATCACATGGAGTTGTGTGTGTGTGTGTGTGTGTGTGTGTGTGTGTGTGTGTGTGTGTGTGTGTGTGTGTGTGTGTGTGTGTGTGTGTGTGTGCACGCAGCAGCCCCGCCCGTGGCAGAGAGCCGACAGGAAACAGCAGCAGCTTTCAGCGACTTTCGAGTGAAGAAACGTTACAGCGTACATTGATATAAAAATGCGTACAGGTTGGCAGGATGGTCTGAAATGTTCTGCACGGTCTTTCGCTGTACGTTTTCTTGGTAAATGTGAGATGTTCGAGTCACACACGTCTCGTCTTCATATCAGAAACAAGGAAATGAATTTGGCGACGTACTGTACGTGTGTTACATCAACCTGTTCTCACTCCCGCTTGGTCAGTGGCTCTCAGAGTCACATACTGACACAAAGTCTGGCACGGGGGACTGCTGGGATTGGTTGAAGTCGAGGGAAACTCCAGTTATTGGTCAAAATTGCGGTAGAGTTGCAGTGATTGGTCAAAATTTTTAGTCGCACCTGAATTCACGGTGATTGGTTGAATTTGCGTGAATTGTTGCGATCGCGACATCGCGAAATCCTGGAGGGACTGTTTTGTACCGGGGGGATTGGAAAGGAGAGAAAAGAGATGGAGAGAGGTTGTCAAAACAGCTCTTCATCCCCTCCTCAGCTGCTTCCCCTCCATCTCTTCTTCTTCTCCACCCTTGCTGCCAAAAGCCGGAAGGAGATCAAAGGGGGCCGACATGAAAGGCATCCCTGAGATTCTGTTTTTCGGTGCCCTATCTCCCTGCTCTCTCCGTTACAGATATGGAAATACTGAATCCAAATAGAGCTTTTACCTAGGCTGCTGAGAATGCCCGGCCTCATCTGACTTTCTCTCTCTTTTCCTTTTGCTTCTTCTCCTCTGCCTCGTCTCACCCCTTCATCATCGTCTCTCTCCATCCTGTGCTCTCTCCAGCAGCCCTCAGGCTTCCAGGTAGATAGCGGTTGATTGGCAACTGCTGTGACAGTCAGTGGAACCGGCTAAGAGTGGATGAGTGTCAGCCTTGCTCCAGGGGCTTAAGGCAGCAGCAGTGTTGTAACTCCCTGCTAGAGAGAGAGAGAGAGAGAGAGAGAGAGAGAGGCCCATGAAATAAAACTCAGTTCTTCTTTTTTCCTCGCTTCTCTCAACTGAAGCAGGTATGAGCTAAATAGGTTTTTCAAATCGCTCCAGAGTTTATCCTGAGACTGGAAACTGGAACATTTCTTCAACTCACATCCTGTCATGTGCTTTCCTCCTCTCATTCCTTTTTTCCTACCTTTAGATTTGATATAACTGTGTGTTTTATTGTAGTTTGTACCATGTTGTTATTCGGGGGCTCTTCCAAATTCTCTTTTACTCCCCTCTTCTCCCTCCGCTCTGACTCCTCAGCCTCAACTGTTATGCCACTTGACGGTTAGCCATGCCATTTCCCTTTTTGCAATGCTAAAAAAAAGTTTTTCCTCCTTTTGAAAAACTTTTGAACACAACTCAACCCAAAGCAGCCACAGGGGGAAAGTGTGAGAATAAAAAAATCAAAACACGAAATCGTCTAAGGTTCTTAAGTGACTGTGACCAATTCCCAGACGGAAGGAAAGCGTTTGTGTAATGGTTTTTGCTGCTTGCAGCTTGAGCTCTGTCTCGTCAAGAGCAACAATTGCGTCAGTTTTCCCTCTGGCCAAGAGTGCCCCCTTCTCCACGGCACAGACAGAGGACAGGATGACGATGGAGAGAGCTCGGAGAGAGGCGAGGAATATGCTTTACAGTATGGCGCACTTCTCAAAATCTGGCAGCCCATACCTCCTCCAAAGATACTGTGCAGATGTGTTTTGATTATAAGTGTGTATCTTCCATCCCTGTTTGTATGTTTTGGTCACGGCACAAATGGCTACAAGCAATGCTGGCACATCTGGAAATGATAAGACTGTCATAACTGGACCTGGTAGATAAGCATAAACTTTGGAATTCGAAAACTAAGAAACTTTTAAAATTTGGTTTATATATTATACTCATGGTTGACTGGTGCTAATATGATATGCATCCGTGCTAAAGACTTGATATGAAATGATTAAAGTATGGCTACACCTATTGCTATGCCTGCCGCCCACATCTCTCTGATATGAGTTTAAAATAGTTTCCTAACATGTTTCATAAACTGTACCATACTATTCTGTCGAAAATTTCCGTTGGTGATCAATTGAACATACTGTACATGTCATGTAAACCTTAGATCAAGGACAAACAAAGAAGTAAAAAGCCAAACATGAGTGTACTGCCTGGAAAGGAGAAATCATATTTCTGAACTGTGGGAACTTTTCATGTCCCTCTGGGTTTAGGGGACGAATGAGCACTATTAAGAGGCCATGAATATTGAATGCAGGATAAATGCACACCCATTTGATTGTGAAATGGAGGGTGTGTGGATGAATTTGGCTGTACATGTCAGATACCCATAGAGTGTTCTGGAGTGTCTGGTGAAAGGATGCAAGGCATAGCGAAGTGGACCTAATTAGAGGGATTTGGAATGTATTTAAAATGAATCATGTTTCGCCGCGACACCAACAACAGTATTCACCACTTCTCTAAATGGGCAGCTGGCAGGCAGAGGGCTTGTCAGGTTGCTAAATACTCCCAGCAACATATGAATGGGAGGCCTGATTACTTTGTCAGTAATGATTCATTGGCTCACACATGCACTCGGGCAGTGTAAATAACTCTGGGGACAACCCTTCACTCTAGTCTGTGTTCACAGCCGCCTCGGCATCTTCACATAGCTGTTCCTTTCATCATTATCACAAACATTTTCAGTCAAAACATCTTTTCATCCAAAAGAATCCCCACTTCTTGAAATAAGTTTTACCATCTTCTAAAGAAACCAGATATGAAATGATAAGATATGGAAATAAGGCAGATTTCCCAATTTAAGAACAGTCGTTTCATGCCTTAACACGTGAATTTACACATTTGCAGTAAGCAAATCTTTGGCAAATTACCTCCTAAAACTGCCTGATTTCTAATATGAAGGCCTTCTTATTCTGTAGCACCAGATCTCTTTCCTCTCTGATTGCCTCTCTGGTGCACTGAGCAGATTTGTGACAAACCCTTACAACCTGAGGAATGTAATTTCAAGATCGGAATGGAACGTGATTAGAGTGAAATGGGTAAAGCCTTCAGTAATAAAGTATGTCTCAGAGACGCCATCGGGATGCGAGGAAACATCTTAAGGAAAAAAATGCAGCCTGCTTTAATTGTGCAAAGCCAGCGTGAGAGATGTCGCCGTGAATTACGGCAAGAGTAAACCACATCGGCATATTCACAGAACGGCATAAATTCCGACGCATATACACAAACACATACACACTTAGGCATCATCCTCTGCATATGCATTAAATAAAAAAAGAAGAGCAGGGGCTTCTAAACTTGTTTATATGCAGATTCCCCTGCACAAGGGTGATGAAAAACAGCAAATACATGGAAAAACACTTGTGCTATTTTTACCTCCAGAAAAATACGATGCAGGGTACACAAAAGCTGTTTGCTCCCACCAGCGTCTAATGCCTCTTTGTTGGTTGCTCCCTCCACGTCCATGGCCTTCTATTACATAGATTTGCAGGTAGCACAAAGACATAAAAAGGAACTCATCTCAAGTCTGTAATATACATACTATTGTCCTGTATAGCATGGTGTGTATCAGGCTGCTGCTGTATGATTGCTCTGTCTGAATGGAATAAGAGGTTAATCTTTTTGTGAGAGGTTTAGTAACAGTTAGTGCTGGCAATGAAAACCAGTTGGCACTCCACCGCTACAGGTTTTATGCTTTACAATTGCTCCTTTTTTTTTTTTTTTTTTTTTTTTTTTTTTTTTTTTTTTTTTTTTTTTTTTTTTTTTTTTTTTTCTCTCTCTCTCTCTGTCTGTCTCTATGTTTATGTCTCAGTCCAGGAGCATACGTATAAGCCTTGACTCGTATGTAGTCAATCAGCATTGGCCGATTTAATTGTCTTTATCCCGGTGAAAGACGAAACAGAGTCTTGTGTTTCTCTCACACCATAATCCAGGCTGCTGTCTCTCTCTTGCTCTCTTGTTAAGTGGGCGCGTTGGCTGTAGTGATGAGCTGTGTGTTAAACTCCGATAATTATGGGATGGTGTAGAAAGGTCTCCTTATCTGGCCTGGGAAACATGGCAACATATCACCTTAGTGGGAATGCAGCAGCTGCTCGCTGTGGGAGCCAAACCTGGCAACCCGGAACACCCCGCACAACATGACTGCAGATGTTGCAAGATTAGAGAGAGAGAGAGAGAGAGAGAGAGAGAGAGAGAGAGAGAGAGAGAGAGAGAGAGAGAGAGAGAGAGTTGCTACAAGACTTCTTGAGTGATTTGAATGTGAAATAAAAAAACACACTTATATACTGTACAGTACATGTACCCATTCATTCAAAATTACTGCATATGTAGGTAGTGGTAACATTTCTGTCTGTTTTTATCCCCTGAAAACACAGACTAATTTTAAAACATGTGTTTTTCCCTTTCCCTCCAGCTGGTAGCAGTATATGAAGAGCAGGATCCTCACAATGGAGGGGACGGTACCAGTGCCAGCTCCACCGGTACGCAGAGTCCCGAACCCTTCACTGGTGACATGAGTTCAGCGTCGGCCTTTCAGCCCTACCAGGCCAACAGTGAGATCGAGGTCACCCCATCTGCTCTGCGATCCAGTGAGTTCAATGGAAATATTATTATGAAATTACATCAACACTAATAGTTCATTACTGCAACCTTAAAATAAAGCTATCATTACATATTGTATTAAAGGAGCTGTACTCCAGATACTGAAAAAAAAGGTGGGCTGTGATTGCCTCTGCACAACTCTCACAGACCATTCCCCCTTTTTTTTTTAAATACCAACGTTTCGTCATGGCCCTCGCCGTCTGATACCACATACAAGGCTCTCACATGCACAAAAAGTCCTGTGCTATGTTTTCTTTTAAAGAATGAGCAGGTAATCTATTAGGGCTGCCCACTGAAAATCAAAGATTTTAATTATTAGTTGGAGACCCCTCAGTCGACTGAGATACTTGAAGTCGAGCAGCATTTTTTGTTGCAGTTTTTTTGGTCAGTCAGTGTCCAGCTACTTCTGGGATATTTCAGTCCCCAGAAGTAGCTGCAGAGTGGGGCTCCTGGCTTTCATGTTGCTCTGTGGTACAGGCCCAGAGGAATAGAGGCCTTGCCCAGACAGGCTTGGAGATAACGTTATCTTCTGCCCTCTGCGTAGAAGTGGTGAATTTTACAGCTCACAGCAACTATCTGACTAATCTGATAAAGCGTTTTATGATAATCTATATGAAAAGAAAAGCAACAAGTAGTCGAATATTCGCATTGAACAGCCGAATCCATATCAATTGACCAATTCTGAGTCGGGTACGGATCTATAATCTATGCCATCAACAGGAATTCAAAATGGAAAGCTTAAAAGGCTAGGGACATGGAAGCTTACATCCGAAAGCTAACAGTTACTACTGAAATATTTACACATTAACATTAATGGTATGAAAACCAGAGAAGCTAAATTACAGCATAATTATAATTTTATAATTTGACCAACCCTAGGTAAAGTTATTATACTTTTTTGAATCTCCTAGGCCGTCATAATGTGGGATAAAAAACAGAGGGATTACAGGTTACAAATACATGTGTGTGAGTCATGGGACTTTTCTGAGCTTGTAACAAATTAAACTTCTACTCTACGACCCTTACCTATCACGCTTCAGGTGTACTGTGTACAGCTGAGTGTCTGTCAAGACTGCGCAGTGCATCCAGGGACTGGCACAGTACTCACTTAGACGGACAGGTATGAACTGACACAACGGAAGGAATTGAGACACAGCTGGATACTGTGCAAGAGCACACATGCCAGAGCAAGGTGGACTTGCACACACTCACACGGCACACAGCCAAAAAATGGCACACAAGTCGGTGACTCAGATGTTGCTCGTATCCACATATTCACGTCCCATGAAGTGGAACCAGTGAGCTGATGCAAGGCTGTCTTAAACTTCAAAGAACATCTAAGACATTCCAACCAGAACTCACATACGGGCATGGACTCTCACAGACACACACACACACACACACACACACACACACACACACACACACACACACACACACACACACACACACACACACACACACACACACACACACACACACACACACACACATACATACATGGACATGAAAACAGTAGACCATACTTCCCTGCCCTAACAATGAGATTCTCCCAACCTGCCTGTTAGACTGTTGAGATTTATGGAAATTGTTCCAGAGAATGGATCAATATGAAAGTCAGCCAGTTGAACAGTGTGAGAGGCAGGTTAGTTTGAAGCTATCTGACCTACTGTCAACTGGCTTCAAAACAACCTACAGTACATTTGAAGCATTGACTTGGTTTCTGAGAGATATTTTGGCACCTTTAATCGCTCGCACAGACAAAGATGGTGCACTAGAGTACCTTCTAAAACTGTTCATTTGTGATAGAGGGATGACTAAAAACACCATCCTTTTATTGGAAAGAAATACATTTAACGCTGTGTTGAAAGCCTCTGCCCTGTTAAAGTGTCCTTGAATCCCTGGCTCAATCCTGTAACTCCTTCTATAACTACATTTTAACATTGTCTTTATCGTGGTGGGTTTAAAATTACAAATTGTGTAGCAAACTAAAATAAAAAGAACCTCCATTGCTGAATTTATTTTGTGTGTCTTATACTCATATGCATGCATCAATCAGCTAGAGAAGCCATCTATTTTATAGCACATGATTGTTTGGGTTTATTATTTATGGTTACTTAAGCTGAGCTAAAGTAAACGTCTATTAGTGTTCAATGTGCCATATGTGGGTTCATGGTGGAGTGTGGCGAGTGCATTTATCAATACCCTCCTTAACCCTCCAAAGCTTTGAATATGACTTCATACCCAGGTAGTTGATAGTGAAGGGGGAGTAGGGATCATTTTAGGAAATTGATGAATTTAGGGTGTTTCATTAATAAAGTAATTAAATGAAAGTTCAGTAATTGCTTGATATTTAGCTCACATTCTGACTTTTTTATAGTGGCAAGCATGTCATGATACCACAATGGAGAGCTTATGAAAGCTCTGTTCTACAGACCCACACAAACACACATCTAAGCCTGTCCCTTGCATGTAAATTATACATTGAACATTTCACATTCAAGAAATATAATGAAGAAATTGCGGTAAAACAGAAGAACTGATTGCTTCCCACACACTACATCTCTCACTGCGATGGGTATGTCTATAGCAATTTTTCAGAGATAATAACAGTGAAGAAGATGTTAGGAAAGAGACAGCGGGCTGGACATACAGTTGATCAGGCAGTCAGGCAAGTAAGGCCAATACAATGTTTTGTTATGTGGTAGTTTAGGTAGTGTAGGGCTGTATTACCAACGAGATACAAGTGAGATTGCATTGTTTACAGGATACGGTTGTTCCTTGGAGACTGTGAATAATGGACTCTGACTCTTTCCCACTTACAAGTTCCTAATTCAACTCTACTTCACTCCAAAAGTACCTCAGAAGTTGTCTATGTGTTTAGTGAATACTAATTTTGAGAGATGGAGAAACAGCTGGACAAAACAGACAGACTGACTGGCAACACATACTGAGGCAAATGAACAAGACAGACATGTGATGGTCCCTCCAGAGATGCAGATGAGCAAATTACTGGCAGCAATATTGCATATCAGACATCAAAGTGTTGCAGCAGTGCCCTTGGCAGCTGTGCTCTGAGGCAGAGAATTATGGCTATTTAAAATCATCATCTTTTAGAGCCATATTGATTGTTTTTCCCCTCCTACAATTCCCAAAGTCCCAAACTCTCTCACTCACTTTCTTTCTGTCCTCCACCCCTCCTTTGCCTCCGTCTTGGGAGCCCATTTTAGATTTCCACGTTAACGTGCCGTGCAGGTCAAACTGCTAATAATTGGATTGGCGATGAGATGTAAATTACAATAATGAATGTAATTTTCCCGTAATTATACGGACGCCGGGGCTGCCTTTGCTTCTACACACCACTTAATTCAAATTCTTTTAGAAGTAAGAGATCATTTCTGAAACTTTAAACTACCACTGGATGTTGATGGTTCTTGTAGCTTTGAAACTGAACATCCTGTTCTTTATTGCTCAAAGAGTTTTACAGGGATCCTTTGATTTGACCCAGAGTTGACTTTATACTTTCCATTAATGGTGATTTAAAAAAACAATTTCCCTAAGTTTGTCACAAAAAGATGTTGTGAGGAGCAGGAGGAAGAGAATTTAGCTCAGTTTCAGGCATATTTTTCAACCCAGACACCTACTCCTGAGCCAGTTTCTCCTCAACAAGTGCCATGTCATAACGGCCATAGATTGTATAACGTTATAAAGAGGATTTAACCTCCTCCTACGTGGCTGTTAATTCAGCTGTTTCCACATCAGCAGCACTTGATTCTCCAACGCAGACATCTGTCCTTCTATGCTAAAGCACACAGGTACCCCTGTGGCCATGCACTCAGAAATGCAAATTTAAATAAGTAGGCCTATTTTAAATGACCAACAATATGAGCCGTAGCCTATTACGAGGCCACACAGTTCCTGTTTGTGCGTGGTTTATGTGGTTAAAGTGTAATTTTTAACGTTACTGAGCATGTCCGTGCCGGTGTACCGATGATGCCATTGCGTCTGTCAGCTGTGTGTGTGTGTGTCTGCCTACAGGGGAGAGAGAAAGTGATCTGTATATATGGGCTTATATGTGTACATCACTTAACCTATTTTCATGTATATATTTGATTACAATGTTTTGTTTTCTTCCCTTTTTTATGATTTTCAACATTGTTTTGGCCATGTAAACATCTGTTTTCCATGCCAATAAAGCCCCTTCGAATTGAGATCAGCTGTTTCTCTGTGAAGGGGCGAGGGAGATAGAGAGGTGTGCAACAATCAGCTAATTTTAAGCAAAGGGATAGTTAATGAGACAAAGCGATTTGACTGGGAGATTGGCAGTCAGGCTCCTTAGATCGAATTGTGGTCATCACTACATTTTCTTGCCTTTGCTTTGGTATTTTGGGTGTTTTTTTGGATCAGCTTCATCGTTGTCCATTTACCTGGCAGTCCTTTAACAAACGTCCATGCTTTGCTAGCAGTGCAGCAGAACCATTCTTTTTTATTATTATTTAGCGTTGCTGCGGCCCCAAGATAGGGAGCCACTGATGTAGCATATATGCTTGTATGATTAAACTGTGGTACATTCAGGCAAGTGTAGTTGTAATTGGCTATTTATAGTAACATAGGTTCTTACAACACATCAGCCTATGTGTATCAGAACCTATTTAGTATGATTGGTCTTGGATGGGCTAGGCCTGACTAATTGTAATTTCTGCCTGTGTTACTGCCTGGGTGACAGCAATGATGCAACAAATGCCTGATTTTTTTAATACCTCTGTATGGCTGAAATGAATCGAAGTACAATATTGGAGGTCAGCTTTGCCCAGTGAATAACTCTACTAGTAATGGCCTGTCTGACATTCCTGGTCTCAGAAATAATGGAGCAACACCAAATGTATTTGGTCTTGGGTTTTCTGGTTTTGCTTTGGTGTTTCTAATTTGTTAGAAGAAGGCAAACAATATGAGCAGCTGCCAAGATGTGAAGGAGAGGGCAGGCCCTGATAAGAGAGAAATATGATGATGTGTTACACAGACAACAAGCGATGTATAGTCATAGTAAGTTATAGATTTTAAAGTTATCATCCCTTTAATCATATATAACTCTGTACATTGTGTGTAACGTTGTATTAATTTAAATTGCGGGCTAGTAAATGCCCTGTTTTTTGGTTCACTTGATACATTTGGGTCGGATCGGGTTCTCACCTTTAAGTGGACCAGAGTTTGGTTGTTTGTTTCCGCACCAGAGTTGGAATGATCCTTTACACCACCCCAAACAAACCTGACTATCCAACGAAACGCTCCAGGGTTCAGTTAAAACGGACCAAACAGCTCAGGCAGGGTCCCCCCCTCAATCGCAAGATTGGCGGTTTGATCCCAGCCTCCCCCGACCACATGTCAAAGTGTCCTTGAGCAAGACACTGAACCACAAGTTGCTCCCTGGACGCTGTGTGTGTATGTGTCCACCGCTCCTAATGCTTACGATGGGTTAAATTCAGAGATTGAATTTCACTACATTGCTCTGTACAAATGTATGTGACAAATAATAAAGTTTTTTTCTTCATGGCCCGAAGGGCATTCCCAAGGATCACTGTGATCACACACACTTATACGTGTGTAAGGGGTATTCAACAGAAACAGTGTTTTTGGCATGGGTTGGTTTGTCTTCCTTGAACTTGACTTTCATAGATTACTACTTTTATGTAATTGTTCCTTCACATTATTTAGTTTTTATAGGCTCAAAGGCAATTGCACCGGAAATGGGAGAAGCTGGAGTGCTATTGACAGAGGTTAAAACTACTCTGACATTGATGTGGAGTGGCTTTAAAACACTTAACAGAAGATCACAGTGATTGCAATGATACTGCAATGATCCATTATTGACCCCTTGACGATGAACAGATCAAACTAAAATTTCTTGTCATTTTGATAGGTATACCGTGACCACTTTGACAAATTTCAACCCCAGCCAAGACAAACTCATTTTCTGGCGCTTCTATCCCTAAAGAAGACCAATGTGGTGATGAGTTGTCCATTCCTCCACTGACCTGGTCCTGTGGTCCTTGAATCTCCGCCCATTTGGTCCTTGAAGCTCTGTGGTGACAGGGTTGCTGGGAGGCCATTAGAGAGATTGCTCGTGGGGGTAGGAGAGTGTGGACACCTTTTTGAAGAGGAGGGCCTTCATCTAATCAATTTGGCTTAGTGGACTGCCACTAAAGAGGCTCCCTGCCGCCAGCCAAGGCCATATAAAAGTCACTACAGAAGTGGAGAGGCACAGTGGCCACTGACAACACACCCACACACAAAATAAGTGTAAATAGTGACGTAGTGATGTAGGTTAGCCTTATTGCGTGAGTGCCTCACCAAACATTTTAAAAAGATGAAGCTGCTCAATTGAGACATTAGTTTTTCTTAAGCACAAAAACTAATGTCTGAGATAATGTATCTAAGTATTCCTCTAGAATTTATTTTTCATCTCAGATTTAAGGCTTAGGAAGTGGACGGCTCTCCCCATCGTGGGCTCTCCCAGTCGGTTTGGGTGACTTCCAAAGGCAGTGATTGCCAATTATAGATAAACTACCAGGTTAAGGTTTGGAACCACATGCAGCTAGGTCTGATAGCAGGCACTGATATTTATCATTCTCATCTGCCCTCTCTTTCTAACTCTCTCTGGTACAGAACTACCTCTTCAATCTCTCACTTCGGCAGTGAGCAGGTGATGCAGTGCGATCTAAGGGCTTAGATATCTGAAGAATCACAGAGTTGATAACGGTGGCAGTGTGCATCTGCTGATTGGTCCTGTCTGATGGTTAACCCATCTCACGTAGGCTGTGTCTGTCTCCTTCTACTGCCTTTCCCTTTCAGTTTTCAAGTTTTTATAATCTTAGCACATGTTATCATTTTCTTTTTTTTTATAACTATTTTAGCTTTAATTTTAAAGTACATGGGACAAGGCCCAGGACTACATTTTTACACTTCATATTCAGTAGACCGCTAACATTGTGGCATACTCCAGTCCATCTGTACTAGTGTTTTGTAGCTTACTTAAATTCCTCATTGTACAGTATGTAATACAACATCAAGTTAACTTTGACATTTAAAAAATACTGAACTGGATATTGGGGTTACTTCATTTCAAACATAACATTTCACCATAAAAATCCAAACATAACCACACACTTGATGGGTGGTTCTGTTTAATTTGGCAGTAAAATGTATAGTACAAAAAACGCAAATATGTGTCAGTGTTGTCACATGTATGGACATATGTATTGGCTATCGTGCCCCGTTTTTTTTTTTTTAAGGTTATTTTTTTTGGCATTTTTAGGCCTTTATTTTCACAGGACAGATGAAGACATGAAAGGGGAGAGAGAGGGGGAAGGACATGCAGCAAAGGGCCGCAGGTCGGAGTCGAACCTGCGGCTGCTGCGTCGAGGAGTAAACCTCCATATATGTGCGCCTGCTCTACCAACTGAGCTCCCTTCCCTACGACCTACCTCTGTAGAGCTTGTGTATACAAAAACAAAACTGCCGAGCAGAATAGATGGAAGAAACACCTTCCATTCCTCACTGAGCTTTATCATTACAGGCAATGGAATTGCCAAGAAACGGGCCACAATTTCTCAACTGGTGAGCTTAAATTTTCTCATTGTTTCTTTTTCTTTCTCTCATTTATATTTGGTTTCAGGAAGCGGTGATGACATAGCCTTTTTTTAGGACTCTCGGTTTCTCTTTCCTCCTCTGCAGTGCCGTGACACTATCCATCGTCATGACAGGCTTATCCTCTCAGCAAACAAGAGATGACTATTTAGTTAGCTGTGATTCAACAAAATTAAAAAAAATGCCCAGTTACTTGTTTTATTTTCACTGATGCATTCCCCTATGTTATACATGGCTATATTACGATATATATATATATATATATATATATATATATATGCAATATTATTCTCACGTTTTGCCAGTGTAGATATATGAGCGAGTATGGAAGTGTTTATGTCATGGTGGCCCTTCATAGATCTACTCAACTGTTCTTCAACAACAATCCAAAACCACTCAAACTGTGCATCACACCTCTCAAACTATAGCTCCAGAGTAGAGTACACACTCAGCAGTGAGGATGTTGGGATAGCAAGCTCATCATTAGCAAGCTGAAAGCACTTTTTAAACCCATCAGCCCTCGTGAGACTCTGAATTGCCTTCCTCTACCTGAGTTGGGAGAGGCTATTAGTTATGTCAACTCTAAATCATACTCACGCTTGTAGAGGGAGAGAGAGGGAGTGCCCAGGGTGGGTCTTTAAACTGCTAAGGAGTGGGGGTTCAGTTCATAGTCACTGGGAATATTAGTCATAAAAACACTCATACTATCATAATAGCTTTCAGGGCTTATTATAGCTAATTATTGCAACGGCTGGTACTGTTAAATGGCAAAGACAGTGTATTGGTAATGAAGTGTGAAGTGCTTGGAGTGGTAAAAGTCACTACTCAGCACCGCTGGGAATGTGCGACCAGTACTATTCCTATTATTACTTCTGCCAGGATCCCAATAAAGCCATAGCTAGACAGCTAAATCACATGGAGTTGTGTGTGTGTGTGTGTGTGTGTGTGTGTGTGTGTGTGTGTGTGTGTGTGTGTGTGTGTGTGTGTGTGTGTGTGTGTGTGTGTGTGTGTGTGTGCGCGTGTGTGTGTGTGTGTGTGCGCGTGCGTGCGTGTCTGTGTCTGTGTGTCTGTGTCTGTGTGTGTATTTGTGTGTGTTGACTGCTTTATTACTTCCTGAGCTGGGCTGCGATCAGTTCTGCAGGTCACTTGTGTCACACTTAAAGCAACACGGGAGCAGTGAGGTCTTGATTGGGGAAACAAAGCCGTTTACACTTTCTGACATGCAGAAATAGACTCATATGGTGGCTGGCCATAACCCCGTGACAGGGAGCATGGGAAGGGAGCCAGAGTTTGTTTGCACTGACTCTGGTGTTATCTCAGACACTCAGCAGAAGGACATTTAGCAAATTATGTGTCTGCCTGTCACTAAATATGGCATCGTCGTCCACTTCTGATTCCTCAGATAACTCTTAATGTGCAGCTCGTTTATCCAGTTTGTAAATGCTAACATATTTATAGTGTTGCCATGAATCCTGTTAACAATGCCACCACTTTGAGTGATAATCTTGTGGATGAGACAGAGACAGGAAGTGTTAGCAGGAAATGTAATTGCAGAGTTGACAGAGTCATCTACCAAGAAAGAGTAGATATGGAGTTGCTACTCCCTTTGTGGCCACTAATAATATTACAAAGCACTTCTGCTGCCAAGTGACAAAATGTAAACAATAATTTAATAAACCAAATCAGAGCGTGAGGTCTTCATTAGTTGTCCCTTGTATCATTAATGAACACGTTGATTTACTCTCTTGTCTGTTTCTCTGTCTCCAATGCTGAGTTTAAAGAGTTGCTAATTTAGCTCTACCGGAGGTGTGTTCAACAGAAAGAGAATCCCTAAACTGGTCTTATTTTTCTCCACCTTTTCCACTTCCAAATTCTTCTACTTATTTTTTTTAGCTTCCCTACATCTAAGCAAGGACAACAACCATGACAAACTTGCTTGTAGTTTCAATCATCAGTTTACTGGCATACATCTTTATCTGAATTAAAAAACATACAAAAATATATAGAGTGTGGGATATATATAATATGTGTGATGAACCTGAAAAGTATTCCTCAACAAAAATAAAAATGCAGAACATTCAAACAAAGAACACTAATAGGTAAAAAAGGAAAACTAGTTTAGACTTTATCTTTCAACACATCACTAAAACAAACAAAGTTTTCTGTCTCTTCAAATTCAAATTGTTTCAATGATTTGATTTAACTATAAATGTACAGTGATGCTAAAGCAAAACGTTTTAAACTTAGAATCTGTCTCTTCCCTCTCCGTCTCTCTCATTAACCTGTGACAGCCTCTGTGGTTCATTTACATTGTGTAGGACATGTCAAAAGAGGGTCAAATTAGCCGAGGGCAAAGCCTCCTGGTCTCAGCACGACAAGTCCTCAAAGGGTCGGGAGTGTTTAGCATCTCTTTGTCTCCAGGCTCCTCGTCCCAGTGGACCTGCAAACAACCCCCATCGACTCCTCCACCCTCTTCATTAGTCCCTTTGTATGAGGCCCCCACCCTCTCTCGCTCCTGCACCGAGCTCTTTCATTGTCTTCAACAGGGAGGTCACCTGTGAAGTTTGTCTGCTTCAAAGCACATGTGAGAGAAGCACTCAGAGGCATGTGCAGGCACATGTGTGGCTGGAAAAACATGCAACACCAACCTAACACAGCCTGACAGTGATTCATTCAGACATGCAAATGCATACATGTAAACAACATGGGAGCATGGTTGTGTGCATGCAAGAAAGTACATGCTAATTGTTTTCATTATTAAAGGCGTATGTGTTCACCATAGACTGTATGGTGTTCACCAATGAGCACACTCACACAGAAATATACATATGTGGACATGCTGAAGAAACGTTGCCTTTTTCCCTAAAACATTATTTTTAGTTAGTGAAGGAAAGGAGCAACAAATAATTTCACAAATATCAAGAATATTGACATCAAGAAAATGATTGAAACAAGTCACTGGTATCAGTTGGTAATCTCACTGCGAGGGTGTGATAAAATCACAAAACAGGATTGTTTTTGCCGCGCACAATGAATGTTTCTGAAGTATTCATAAACAATGATGAAAACCTAGCTTGCTTATAAGAGAGACAGAGAGAGAGAGAGAGAGAGAGAGAGAGAGAGAGAGAGAGAGAGAGAGATGAATGCATCCTCTTGGCCACAGCTACAGAATGTCTCTCATCCCCCTACTCTCCTCCTTTCTGTTTCTCATCAGATCCAAAAGATACAATGCACTCCAAAGCTCTGTGGAAATCCCAGAACACTCCCCTACCACATTACCATCTTCCCGCAACCATGATCACTTTCAGAGTACTTACTTTGGCTCACAATCACAGCTTTGATCAAAGCAAAAACATTTTCGCATACTTTGCTTGATTTATTGTTTTTTTTTCCTCATGGAATGGTTTCTGTCAGCCATTTGAACATTACGGGCAAATTAATTTGACAATGTGCAGTGACTACTCGGCAGACTTCCCTTATGCTACCCGTGCAGATGTTGAGAAACCACATGTTGGTATATCGGACTGAAGTTCTGGGTCTGGAATGTCTGGACATGCCGAAAAAGCTGCTCCTTACCTTTTGGCATAGATTTAAAACTATACATTATTAATATGTGTTGAGATGCTTTCATTCTCCTACAGGAAGCAGCAGAAACACATGAATGAAAAGAGAAAACATTACTAACTCCACCACTGCAGAAAACTCCCTAATAGTCAGACCTTGTGTGAGAAGTCTTTCTTTCATTTTCTCAGATCAGTTGCAGATTATTGTTTTTGTCATGGCATCACATTTGTATTAACAGTAATAACAATTTATTAATCTCCATAAGGAACGTCTCTTTTCAACCCTATACATGGACTTGGAAATCACCCTGGAGCTGGTTTAGTTTTCAGCGTCTGGTTCTAGCAGAGCAGATGCAGGTTGACAAGAGGAGTTGAATTTCCTGCCCACTTCCTAAAGCCTGCTGCTTCAAATTGTCTTTGTCATGTGGAATTTAGTCAAGTAGCAGAGATCAAACCCAACCACAACTAGCTGTATCTCCCTAGTGAGGCTTGGGAGTGATGTCAGGGAGTGTCGCTCAGTAGTAGAGCATTTGACTGCAGATCAGGAGGTTCCCAGCTCAAATATTGGCCCCCTCATTTTAGGGCAGGGTGATGACATGATCCACGCTTCAAATGGAGACTGGGTTCAAATTGTGCTGTCAGCAAGCTCACACCTCGCTGAATAGCCCTTGATTCAGACACCAGTTGAAACCTTGCCTACGTTTTTCTTTGATCATTGAAAGCGATATCAGTGCTGCCATCTTACCAGCAGTTCCAGTACTATAGGTAATGGGATAAACCAGTTTTTAGATCTTCTTTTAGAAAGTGTGTGAAGAAAGGGTATTAGGGCTGGGCGATATGGAGAAAATCAAATATCACGATATTTTTGACATTTGATATTGGGTAAAAGCAAATAATAGAACAGTTACAACAGTCTGGTAAGTTCAGAAAATGACATCCCTTTACTGTAATGCAGCCTTTAAAACCAGGAAAAGACAACACTTATGTCATATTACAATATTACGATATCCAAAATCTAAGACGATATCTAGTCTCATATCACGATATCGGTATAATATCGATATATTGCCCAGCTCTAAAGGGTATCCTGTCGGGAAGTAGTTTTTTTAACAGTAACCTTTTTTAATGTTTGATTTAAATTAGTTTTACTATAAACTGTGGGGCTGATGTTTGTGAAAGTATACAGTAATACTAGTTTACAGTCAGCAAACAACTCTTCTAGTTCTATACCCTTATTTCAGAATGCTTTTTGTTTCCCAAACCAAACCACACAAGGTACGCAGGATGTAAAACAATACTAGTTCTGGTGGTTTACAGCTGGACTGGAGTATGTGACAACATTAGCTGCTTACTGAATATGAGTAAGAACCACCTCGCCCATTTCCAACACATGAGGTAATTGGAATTCATCGCTTCCGGGTTGTGACCCAGGTCTTATCTGACCAGGGAACAACCCTTTGTTGAACGGCTTGATTTAAATTGACAAAAGAAGGGTTGAACATGGGTCAGACAGCCCTGGTCTGAGCCTGCACTGGTGCGACAGATACACCTAAACTTAAGGTGAGACAAACTTGGGCCGCGGTGCTTTGGTTGGCGGTTTCAGATAAATAAAAAGTCCAAAGGGGGAGAATGTAAATGTGTCAAGAAATGAAAAAGTTAGCAAACTTCCATCTTAGCATGACGGCACAATTTGAGAGAGCCTTATACATTCAACGTTTTTTAACGTGTGTCCAGACAACTGCAAAAGAAGAAACTTTGACACAAAAGTTCATGCTTTACAGCACATGATCAGGACTTCAAGTGCTGTTGCAATTGCTGAAAAGTTACTTGGATATTTCATCATTCTGTACACCTTACTGTTTGGTCAAGTTGTGCCATTGCCGTGAGCAATTGACACTTTGAACCTTGGTTGAGACATTTCACTGCTTCCATTCACAAATGCAATTCACTTTGGAAACTTGTCACTGACAGACCATCACCCTTTTCCCCTGTTTTGACATGTGAAGCAATTTCTTTTTGTTGCCATGACACAATCCACCTATATCTCTGTGAAATCCAGCCTAGTGGTGTATGATTTAAAAAGCATCGTAGAGTGACTGTAGTTATCAGTCCCTCCAGGATTTCGCAGCCTTTTTTAAAAATAAACTTCTGTAAAAAAATTGCGATAAAAGTTACGATGTCTCTTGTGTTTTTGTTGCAATGAAGTTGCGGGAGACAGAGAAAGTTGCAATTTTTTTGTAAGTAAAAGTAAACTAGTTTCAGGGAGAATAAAACTACTCTGGGCTGAGTTTTCCTAGTAACCTTACAAGAAAGGCTCAGGATTCTGCAAATATTGGTATAATATGAAAATGGCTGGTGGATTTAAAACAAAAAAATAATAATTTATTGAATGAATCAAATTTGAACATATGTGTCAGTGGCTTGTTGATCTTTACATTGTTAGTTAATTTCCTATCCTGGCCTGGGACACACATTCATACGGTTTGATAAAGGACTTATTGGACTTTAACTTATCATTGCACTAACAATAAGGAGCGTAGCTGTCCTCAATTTAGGTCATCGTGTACGTCTCATCTCTGGTTTTTCCTGCATCCACCGTGTGTGTGTGTCTGTGTGTGTGTGTGTGCACACGTCAGTTGCGGGGGGAACTGAGCAACAGCCCCACCCACTGCAGAGAGCAGACAGTCTCGTCTTCATATCAGAAACAAGGAAATGAATTTGGCGACGTACGTGTGTTACATCAACCTGTTCTCACTCCCGCTTGGTCAGTGGCTCTCAGAGTCACATACTGACGCAAAGTCTGGCACGGGGGACTGCTGGGATTGGTTGAAGTCGCGGGAAACTCCGGTTATTGGTCAAAATTGCGGAAAAATTGCGGTGATTGGTCGAAATTGCGAGTCGCACCAAATTCACGGTGATTGGTTGAATTCGCGCGAATTGTTGCGATCGTGACATCGTGAAATCCTGGAGGGACTGAGTAATGACTTTTTGATGTTACCATGCTTTATGTAGCACCTTTAACCTCTTAGCCACCCTGTGACTCTATCGAACTTGCACTTTCTCCCACTATACGAACATTATTTTGTGTCTTACTGTAATTATCGGCATTATTAGTGAGAGCAAGGACAAGTCTCCCTACACACTATGCCACCTTGTTGCCCAATTACTGTTATTCCTTCCAAGGGTGCTGTACATACCAAGGAAAAGTTAGATTTTCAAAACCCCTGCTTCCGTCTCATCATCCCCTGCCTCTAATGTCTATGAAAACCTCATGTGCTTTCATAATACTGCGTGACTGATCAGAGCAATGGATATCCAAAACAGTCTGCACATCGCAATACCATCTGTTTCTTAGCATCCTGGATTCACTGCTTCTAAAACAGTTCTTTTCTTCAGTTTTTGCCTTTGTCGCTCTGCTCTGCAGTATGGAAAGAACGCCTCTCTGATATGCTTTGACTTGTTGCATGTAAATTACTCTGACTTCATACATGCTGTGTAAGTGTGTGTATCTGAGCAGAAATAAGATTGTGTTTGTGTGTGTGTGTGAGCTGTTTCAAGATTAGCATATGTACTCAGTGTTAACCAGAAATGTCTCCGTCCATTGAACAACACAGGCCTCACACCAGTGCCCATATCACTCCTCACGCAGCCCTCCTCTCATCTCACACACCAAATAACTTTCTCTTTTTCCCAATAAATCATCAAAGGCTCCAGCAAAAGTTGGGGAGTCTGGTGGAAGTTTGCATTAGTCATCTTTGCTGAAAAGAGCAGCTGAAAGTGAAGATGTTTTTGTTCAGAGCAGAGGAAGAAGTTGTTCTCGTGGCTGAAATGTTTGCGATATGGATTTTGTGTACGTGCTGTCTGGAAGCTGCAGTGAAATGAGCTCCATACGTCAGATGCTGTGTCTGACCTGCCAGAAACTGAAATTCATTCACTCACTCAGCAGCCTCCAGTTTCAGCTCACACACTTTGGCTGTGACAATTAAATCTGTGACAATTTAGGCTTGTTTAGACGTAGAAGAAGCAAATTCTTTGTGCATGGTTGCCCACTGGGAAATATAAGCTGGTAGTTGTCTCAGTAATCATCTTGTCTCCATATCACTTTTTGTAATAGTAATCTCTCATAATTACTGAAATTATTATAAATACTAAAATGGCAACTCCACTGATTTGCAAAAAAAGTTGTATAAAGTATAGTATAAACGCATTAGAAGTGATGTCACTTTTGTCGGCCTAGTTTGGGGCTGAAGACTACAAGTTTGAAAAAGAAAAAAATGTGGGGGTGTGGAATTAAATGAACGTGAGCTTGAGGCTACATTAGCCGCTACTAGCATAACACACCTTGCTATCCAATCAAATTGTCGGCTGTCGAAGTTGCATTGTGGGTAATGAAGGCACCAGGCTTTGACAAGAAAGAAGACTGCGGCATAAGAAAGACAGTTCTGCTGCATCGATTTTAGTCCTTTTTTCGGAAATGGTCCATTGTGAATATGACCATGTTATAGGACTGCAATGCTAACTCAGTGGGGTGCTATCTTAATGCATGCTATGCACACTCATACAGATCAAAACTCTTCCTAGTACATGTGTGAAACAAGTGTAAGCATACTACAGTTTAAGGTCAATACACACAGTTGTGTATTGTAGCTACTGATGGGCAACATGCTGTGACTGTTGTGTTCAGTTTTCAAGTGTTCAGTGTTTACCCTCAGACGCTTTTATTTTTGTGCAGAAACCACTCTAAATACACTCAGACATGGGCGAGCAGAAGTTTGGGTGAAGTCTTTATTCATCTCATCAGTGTCAGGTTTTGGATATTTACTGTAGAAGTCTAAATTTGTTTGGCCAACCAAACTGAATACCTAAATCGTATCAAGCCCGGTAGCTTTGGCTGTGTCTCTAGCTTCTCGCCCTCCTGGCTGGCTCATGACATTTTCAGAGCTGCATTTTTAATCGTGAGCGACTTGGCCACATATCAGGCTGAGTGAGATTTATGGCCCCTTTTCTTGCAGAGCCTGTACATCCGGACCGGCCTTAATGGAGAAACACACAAAATGGTGTTTACATGGAAGGTGCTGCTGCCGACCTGTTTCTGGGCCGACTGAGGGCTGTTTGCTTTGTTGATTAGCAACTCCCTGGGGGCCTGGGTGTGGAGGGGGTTTTCCATGAGTCTGGTCTAAGTCGAGATAGAGTTGGGCCGTTGTAATTGGGCTGCTGATCCCGGTTTTTTTTTATACAATTTTAACTACATTGTGCAAAAGACCATGAACAGAAATCAAACTGCATACACAGCAGTACATTTAACCTGAGAATCATTGGATTTAAACAAGGAGTAAATCTGAACTCCAAACCTTTTTGTGCAAGAGGAACTTGTCTGGCCCAGAGATCAAGCATGATCACCTGACCCCAAATGTGTATTGATGTAATTGTTCATCAGCGCAGATAAATGAGAGATGAGGATGCATGTGCACATGAAAGCCATAAACACACTCATGTGCATGTGTTTGCACACATTCATACAGTACGTGCGCACATGCAAACACAAAAACACTAGCTGTGTTGCTCTCTGTTGTCTCAGCATGAGTAGTGCCTCGACCTAGATGAGTCAGGTTTGATTTGGGGAGTGAACTCCACTCCTCCCCTCCTCTCTGAGATCTTCATTGTCTGGGGAAACCGTCTGAGAGCTACGCACACACACACACACACACACACACACACACACACACACACACACACACACACACACACACACACACACACACACTTGTGTTATTGTTGTTGAAGTGTCTAGGTGTCTGCTGCTGGAGGTCTCATCTCTGAGGACTTCAGGAAGTCTGACATCTTCTCTTCTTTCTCTCCAGTAAATAGTCTGTATTGTATATTTCCTGACAGGAGGAAAGCCTCAGTCTCTGCCTTTCTGTATTTCTTGCGTC
Organism: Perca fluviatilis; assembly: GCF_010015445.1. Taxonomy (NCBI): domain Eukaryota; kingdom Metazoa; phylum Chordata; class Actinopteri; order Perciformes; family Percidae; genus Perca; species Perca fluviatilis. The sequence continues at coordinate 7,189,185 of NC_053133.1, read as the reverse complement.
AAATGAAAACAGGACAGTTGACGTAGCAACCCTGTGGGAATACAGCTCTTTCCTGCTATATTGTTTGACTCAGGGACTATGATGGGACATTGTATCCAACACCAAATCTAATATGATTGACAGATGAAGTTTTTCATTAAGTCGGGGACTGATTCCAAAGTGAGTAGAACTTCCTGGGTATATGTTTACGTCCTTATTTAACGTCTTTAATATAAAAAATTCAAAAATGACATATAAGGAATTAAGGTTTTTTCTGAAAGAAAAGAATGTTATAGATTGCTTTACACTTCATGCCAAATAAGTAAGGCAGAAGAAGATTGAAGAGATCGCTATTACTGCAGAGGCTTGGTCCGAAACATTTTCATTTTGAAGTGCTGACCCCGATATATAGTTCTGGCACAGAGACAGTGGTGTCGGACTGCACAGAGATGCATAAGTTCTATCACCATTAGACGAGGTGAAGATTCTTTCATACTGAGGCCAGTCAAGTGAAATTGTAGGCCAGTTTGCTTTGTGAAGAACCTGTAAACAGCATGGAGCACAAAGAGCCAGGGCTTGTTTTGATTTCTCTACAAACATGTCCATTTGTGCATGAACAAGCTGAGTGGTGCACCGGTAAATACAAAGTTGCCAAACTAGCAACATATGTTTGGATTTTGTATTACATATAGACACATGACAGACTTTAAGTGTTTTGACTGAGTCTGTCTTTGAGGTTTGGGTGTACAGTGAAAATGAAAGAGGGGGGCGGACATTGACTATGTGTCAGAAGAAGCTACAATATGCTTACATCTTTCACGGAGGATTTGATTTAATAAAATAAAAAAACACACAAAAATGTAAAAATGAATTAGGATGCACATGAAAGCCAAAACAAAAAAAGTCATCTCACACACACACACACACACACACACACACACACACACACACACACACACACACACACACACACACACACACACACACACACACACACACACACACACACACACAAAAAATATATAGACAGTTGGGCACTTAGCTCTAAAGTTAAATAGGGTTTTTGTTTTCATAACTGCCCCTTTGCTTTAAAGTGCTTTTCCATCCATTCATCTATCGAATGGACGTTCCTGGTAAAGGCCAACATGTTTATTCAAAGTTTGTCTCGTCTCAGTCTGACATTACATAGTTTGCTAAACACATCACAGAAGTACTCTGAGTGGTGTTCTTGACCCCGTTTGGCTCACTCTTCTACATGTTTCATCTCTTTCTCCACAGTCCTGGTTCCCACCACTCCAGAACTGTCTTGCTCGCCCCAAAAATGGATTTTTTTGTCCCCCCGTGGATGAATAAGGTCAGGGTGTATTCAGTGGAAATCCCCTTCACCGCACACAAGGGACATCAATATGTAGTCCGTGGTTGGAGAAGAGAGTTAAAATGGCTCAGTGCCATAATTTATTCAGACATTGAACTTGTTTTGGCTGGAAGTATTCAACGTAGCCCAAGAAAAAAAACGGCTTTTAGACATTTCATTAAGCCATGGTTGCTTGGCATTTATATTTAAATCAGTTCGATGTGAAAGCATGGACTCGGCATACGCCAGGGCCAGAGGGCCCCAAGAGAAAATACCCAGTTCATCCACCAGCCAGCTTTCATCCCTGATCGGCTGATAGTTCCTGCATTTATTTATTCCATAACCTCTCACCCACATCTTACTGTACAGGAAAATTCCAACATTGGATACATTATAGCATCTGTGATGTGACTAAGTTTTAATGTATTAGTGTACCTTCTTTTCCTAAACCAATCTCTCATAAATTTGATCAGGGTAAAACCACACAGAGGCACATATGAAAACAAAGTGCTGTTGCACTGCTCTTTGTGTCAAACTCCCAGGTATGTTGCACTCATGGCCACACCCCAATGAGTGATGTCATAGTAGGTGTTTTTCATTTGACAGCTGATGACAAACACCCGCTGCAACCTTGAACATTTCAAATCACAGAGACCTTTAGGTTAAAGATTTCTTGATTCTCCTAGACATTTTGGCCTTCTCAATTGAACAGGCTTCAGCTTGTTGCTTTCAGGGATCAATGAAATCAGTGATACTGGAGCAAATGGTGTTCCAGTGAAGAAAAAGTAAGAATCAACTACAACACTGAATTCTTAATCATAGAGGTTTTTCTGTGTGGAGGAGAGATTACTTTACTCCTCTGCAGGGGATATCTCCTTGCATGATTGTTAAATGTCAGGACTAAAATGGTGGGACTAGAAAGAAGTTCTTTAATCCCGAGGATAAGACTCTGAAACCTGATGTATTTTTAAACAGTGTTAAACATGTTAGTTTCCCCTGTACTTGGTTTGATTTCCTCTGTGCTTGTATTTAAAGCTATAGTGTGTAGTTTCTGTCTCCCCTATGAGGAATTCTAAGTAGTAACAACAACACTGTCGGCGCGTTCACATGATACAAGCTTTCTGTGATCGCGCACCGCCCCCACCCCTCCTCCTCCACACAGTTGCTAGTAGCCAAGAAGGACACGGAGGATTAAAAAAAGATGATGGACTCTTCAGAAGAGGTCATTATCTTCACTTGAGCTTCTGCGCGTGAAAGTCGCCAGACGCCACAATCTTGTGAACATAGCCATACTGAGAAATCCAGAGAGAGTCGTGTGGAGCTGATAGTCTTAATTAGCTTTGTAGCAACTCATTTGGCAATGGCTTGAATGTAACAAACGTTCATTAATGTCAAAAAGTTACGCACTTAAGCTTTAAAGTAATTTTGGCTAACCAGGAGCCAGTTCTTAACCATCCTCTTGGCATTAAGTGGAAAACAAAACATCTCTGAAAATGCAAGAATACATCACTTTACAATAATGTTAATACCCAAGTCAAAGCCTAACTCCTTGGTCTAATTCTAAAATAATCTCCTGTAGACGTGATGAGTGGCAGAATGTGCTCACATGATTTCTTTCTGCAATTTTTTCTATCCCTGTGAGGTCATTTTGGTCATCATAAGAATGAAAATCGGAGAGAACAAGCATAAAAGACACATACAGACACACAGTCCCTCCTTAGCGTGTCCTCTATATAACCTTATCAGTATGCTGAAGCATTAGCTCCATTACGTTGAGTTGGCAGCCAGTCAGGAGGAAGGACCACTCCCTCCTCTCCAGGTATAATAAGGACCCTCTATTTTTACTTTGGGCCATTTCAGTGATTGGAAACGTCCACAGCTAATACATTAGAGCTGACCCCCATCTCTTTCACCACTAAGTTAGAAGTTTATTTTGCTGCGTTATTGGAGCCACTTGAGGGAAAAGTGGGAAAGTGAAGTGAGGTAGATGTAACTGTACTGCAGGTCAATGTTGTTTATGACTAACTACAGAGATGGCTGTGTAAAAAGTATAGTTTTTTTAGTGGTGTGTTTTTGTGGGCAAGGTTTTTGACATTTTTACACCTTGTTTAAACTGCAGAAAATGAATAGGTTGTCTTTGTACATTAATCCCAACCAACCAGTCAATAATACTTAGGAAGGTACAGAATACTCTTCTGGGACATTGTAGCATTCATCCCAGTGACTTCCTCACTTCTAACACCAGGCAGTTAAACGTGTATGTTAAGCATGTCACTTGCCATCAGCTCAAAGTGGAAAGGTCCTTTTGCATTATAACATCATCTAGAGCTACAAATACACACAGACAACACAAAAGCATCAACAAGACCTCAAAGGGCTCAAAATGAACAGCGGTGGGTGTCCTCAAACACGCCCTTGTTTATTAAGAGGAACAGCATATTGTCAGGGATAAATGATGGCGTTTCCTATGATGTATAATCTGACAAGTCACTTGCTTGAGATAGACGTTATTTAAAGTGGACAACAACATTAACCCTTTCCTCTCCTGATTGGAACAACACGCCAATTGGTGGGCTGTCATTAACGTTTGCTTTGGGTTTTCAAATCTGGACAGAATTGGAGGGTGTTCAATCTTTCAACTAAAATTAGTGTCTCAATAAATATTTGGTCAAAAAATAGACCATGCAAATACTAATTCATCTTTCATTTCATATCTGTAACATCTTAAATACACATTTGCATTCCCACTGAAATTTTCTCCGTATAAAGAGTTCACTAAACTTTTTTCTTGTCAACCCAAGTTATTCATGAATTTATTTTCATAATGCTGATGCTGGTTCTTTTTGCCAGTAAAGAGGGCACGTGCTGTTGGTTATAATCAAAGCAAGCAGTATTTATGTTGAAGTTGACAATAGATGATTGTTATCGCTTGCAACAACACAAACTATTCCTGCACTCGATTGGACCAACACACACCACTGACTTGGCTATCATTGGTGTCATCATTTTTGTAATTATTTAATAAAAATTATTATATCAGTCCCTCCAGAAAAATGTGATTATGCGATTGCATAATTCAATGCATAATCAGCCAAAGTCCGCATATTTATGCGGGGGCCACATTTTTTCAAATACGCCGCACTTTCGCCGCATAAATTTCCGCGCAAGATATGCGGGGCTTGCATGATTTTATGATCCCCGCATTTTCGTTGCAAAAAAGTCACATATATCTTAGCAGAAAGTTGAAAAATGTTGCGTTTACTTCACACAAGAGCAGCCATTTTCCTCTGCTGCCATGGGAGCGTTATGAAGTGACATAATTATGCGATGTGAACATCATCGAAAAGCAGGGTGTTGGGGGAATCACTTTTTTTTTCTCTTTTTCATCAAACCGCAATTTTTGCAAGTTCCCGCAATTTCATCGCATAAAATTGCATAAATATCTTGCATATTCCATTGCATTTTTTAAGAAAACGTGCCTCATAATCAAGGATTTTTGCCCGCAACAATCACAAAAAATCTCCCCATTTTTCTGGAAGGACTGTTATATATATTAAAATTGATTCTTATTTGATGTTTTTTCTAATATTTGCTGCAAAAACTGAAATGGCATCTGGCTTTGTGTGATGCCTTTTGAATGAACAGTGGAACATCCTGAACTTCACAATAATGAGTCCAGTATATTGTTCTAAAACTTCTTACGTCATATATGGCTATATTTTTTTTTATGATGGCATATGTCAGGGCTTTTTGGCAGTCGGGCACATACTGTTGTGATTAAAGCAAGGCCCACCACCCGTACTAAAAATGTATTCCTTCCCATTTCAAACAATATATAACTCAATAGCTGAGCTCACACTGTAGGTCCAGAATTGAGTTGAGTAACCTTACGGCATTTAGATTTTCAAATTCTTCAATCTAATACTAAACTAAATGACTTTAATATTGACTCAAGTGCTGTGTATGTATAGCAATGCTTTTATCAACAGTGGTTCATTCAAGCTAATATATTTCTCCTCCAAGCAAGGTAGGTGTGAAAGATAAATAGAGGACAAAGCAATACGAGGTGGTAGCCCCTGGAGAGTCTGCCCTCTCCCTGTGGTGAATTGTGGTGTGTGTACATCTCTATGACCCTGCGCCCTGTCCATAATCCCTCACTACAGGGGCTGGATTAGGGCCTCGTTTTATTACCCCCTACCCCCCCAAATGGTCTCGCTCCCCTTCAGCCTGGATCGATGGCTGGCTCGGTCTGAATTGGCTGCGCGGGTTATTAAACGTGGGACCAACCAAACCCTTCGGACTGCCAGGATAATCCCATCACAAATTAAATAGAGGAAAATTGGTCAGGGAGAACGGAGAGGGGAGAGAATCTTCATATTGTGACCTTCTAAACTGTGTACACACAAACAAGCACACACTCCATAACATCTCTGTTTTTTTATCATATGTTAATCTGTAGGGATTTCTACCCGTGATGGATCAGCATTTTATTAAATAGAAGACCTCATTAAATTGGAATATGCTATTCTTGTTAATGTTCAAATGCCAGTGGCATTGTAAAATAACCACACATTATTAGTTGATGTGTAATCATAGATCTGCAGTGCAAAGAAGGTCACACAAAGTAAATCCTTTATATATCTCACTCACGCTTATCTAAATCTGTTGTGTCGGTTGTGTAATCTGCAAGGGAAGGCATGAACAATGAGATGTTCTCATAAAATTGGAAAAAAGATTTGCCTCATCTAGTTTCTAATGAATTAAACATTAAATGACATCTTCTAGCCCATGGGTCTTCAACGTTTTTTAAACAAAGGACCCCTATCTGAAATACAGACGGAACAGGGACCCCCTACTACATACTGTATATTGTATAAAATTGAGTTGCATATTAAACTGGGCCTACAATAACATGTAGGTTGGCCTAAAGCCTTTCTACATACATTTTTAGTGCATAGAATACTGACTAATTCAATTAAGAATTGTTGGCATGATTTTATAAATAAGGTTTTAATATTAACCATACATGTGGCACTGTGAATCCTTAGGATTAACTGGATCTGTGGATGGCTTCCTTAGTGACTACCTTCTAGTAGCCTATCATCACGGTTTTTCACAAATAGGCTGATTTACTGTATATTTGCTAATAATATGTTAGATTCATGTTAAAATTTAGAAAAAACTTTCAAAAAATTAATAATTTGGTGGCCCCCCTGCAGTAAATCTGAGTGTCCCCTGGGGGGTCCCGGACCCCCTTTTGAATATCTCTGTTCTAGACCATAACATCTATTAACACTTGATGTAAAGCTGCATCTCTTGTAGAAATTCCCAAGTTTAGCTGCATTTGATTCCGTTATTTGGTGTAAATGTTGGGAAAAAGCATGGATTTAAATGATACAAATAAATATTAGTCCCTAACAATGGACATTTTAGTCTGTTATCATGTGAAAACAATCACGTTTCATAAAGCAAGAAGGATGTAGTCATGGTTTCAAAAGACCCAGATAACTGTCAAGAAAGAGCTGAGTCTTGAGGTATTCTGGGAAATTTACCAAGGTTTTTAATTAAAAGTGTCTTGTCTAACTTTGTGCCTACACACACAGATACACAAAAATCAAACCTTTATTAAAACATTCTTAAATAAAAAAAAAACTCATTCTGAGGTAGAAAACGCAGTATTGAGATTTGATGTGAATTTTCCGATTTATACAATCTCCAAGCATCTGTTTTTTAATCCTTTAATTTGTGTCATTTAATTCCTGTTTATCCTCTCAGTTTTTCCCAGTCTCTGTGGATCTCACTCTCACTCCCTGTCTTTCTGTATTTGTGTGTGTGTCATTTCTAAGCCTGTCATGTAGGATAATACCGGACTTTAATTACCCCCGCTGTCTGAGGTGAACGTCATTAGAGCCCTGAACTGGACATGAACCAGCCATTACCGAGAGGGGGCAAAGTCTATTAAATGCCATTATTGAATCTTCCATCTAATTTAAGAGTAAACACACTATGACTGGCCGTCTGGCTGCTAGCTGTGGTTTCTTTACTCAATTCCCAACCTCCTTCTAGGAAGCCTACAGACAATGGCCAAAATAAATGAAACACATTTGTAACAGAGGAATACAGACTATATTAAAAGCTGCTGGTGAGTTTTGTTGGCATGGTCTGTCAGCAGAGTGGTTTGGTTAGGAGGAAGCTCAAACTTCGAAAAGAGTTTTGGGAAAGCTACTTTGAAAGTGTTTTTTTTCCACTGTATGAGAACTTGACCTGCAGCAATGATTTCCTCATGACAAATTGTGTTTTATTAACTCAAGTTACTTAGAAGAAGTAGTTTCTCGACTTTTTGGTTGCAGAGAAAGTTCCTAGTTTCCAGATGTCGTCACATAGTCATTTACATATGAAATCCCTTGCTCTTAGTGGAAGGAGGGGGCTGTGCTGTCGGACACACTGTGACAACAGATCTTTTTGACTAAAATAGGATAATGGTGCAAATGTTACTGCATTGCCATAAGCCATACTGTGCGTTTTGATAGTGAGATTGAAACATTGCCAAACCCAGCAGTAAAGTCGGCAACAATAAGAAGTTTTTGTTTTAATGACCAGCAATATTTATCCTTTACACTTAACATCAAATGTGATTCATTTACCTGTAATTCACCTGCTCTAATATGCTCACATGATAAAAACATCTTTACCTCTCTCCTTCCTTACTCTTTATTTCAGTGTCAAGGATAGAATTGGGCACACAACAGCACTTAGCAATCCACACTCACTCAATACACATGCTTGTTGGAATACTTTCACTACATTTAACAGTAGTTTATTGGTGAAGGACATGGGAGAATGGGTGTCAATCACTGAAGTCAAGAGAGATGCTTCTTGAAAAGATTAGTGTTTGACAAAATATTGAAAGCTAGGGTGTGATTTTTCTGTCTGGAATATAAAGGCACCAACAAATCTCAATTGATCTCACTTTTATTTTCGGGGGAATCAGTCACTTATTCCGGGCTACCTTGCAGGCGGTCGCAAATAACCCTTACAGTAGCATTCGAATCTCCCCGCTCTTGTCACAGTGTTAAATATGCACGAGTGGCAGCACAGCGCAAGTCGTGATTAAAATGCGTCGCTTCCACCACTAAGACGTGTCTCTGGTGTATCAGATGGAAGCTTAGCACCGGCATATGCTCGCTGCCATGATCCGCCGATGGATGACAGGTGGTTACCCAACTATTTGCATAATTATGGGTGTAACGTCATAAACAAATCCATATGGCCTTTTGGGAAAATCCAGATGATTCATACCGCAGTTCACGGATATACTTACAGTGTAACAGACATCAGCGGGATTTCTCAGTGAATGTTTTAGCTGGAGTGTGAAGTGAAGAGCAACTTCATTCCCTCTACTTGTTTTGGCAGCTCTGATCACATATGAGGACTGTATACCAAGTTTTAGTTGCAGGTCGAAGTGGCAGCTGTAACATGGTCCAGTGTTTCCTGTGCAGTTTCTTGGAGATGTTTGATGGCTGGCGTCATTTTGGTTGTAAGACCCAGTTTCAAGGGGGGAACTTTCCAAAACCATAAGTTTCAGTCGGTAGTGCAGTATGTAAGAATGACCCTTATCTTGAGAGTCAGATCATGATATATGAGCAATTTTGCTGCAATTACGATTGTAATTATTATTTTTAAGGGTGGCTAGACCTAGAAAAAGTTGGATAATTTTTCACATACATCATTTTCTCTCATATTTACATTTTTTTGTAATGCTGTCTGGGTAATTTTCCAGCTAAAAGTATAGCTACAGTAAATGTATGTCACTGTTGCAGGACTCAAGCCAAGCCAAACCAAATAGTTGAGTTGTACAATGTTTCCTTTTGGGCTCAATAGACCTTCTATGGAAACAAGTATTTATAATCACCACTTCCCTTGTCTCAGCGGACATAAAGTGTAGTCGAGGAGGTACTGTAGGGGTCTTATGGTTAACAGACAGAACAGTGGCCCCAGAAATGTGCCACAGTTTAAACACTGAGGTGGAAAGTGATCTGCTCAATATATCAATAAATGAGCAAGTGGTTTTATGTTGCTTTAACTCTCCTTCCCTCTCTGTGTCCCCTATCTTTCAGACATGCCTCTCCATGTCCGTCGCACCAGTGATCCCTCCCTGGCCGGCCTTCCTACGGGGGAAATCCCGGGTGGTCCAGAGGAACCGTCCAGAAAGAACCCAACCCGCTGGTCCACAACTGTTGGCTTCCAAAAGCACAAGCACAAACCAAACACAAGCGCTGGCACCGGCAGCCTGGAACGAAAGGTAACTATAAATCTGGTCAGCGATGCATCAGTATCCTAAAATGTGTGGTAACCTTGACTTTGAACTGCTATCAAGAGAAATACCTATACGAATACTTACTATGATATACCATGTATGCCATAAAGGTTTATTTAAATCTAAAAAGGTGTTAAAACTCAACAGAACTTAAAGCGTTACATTAATTCTACACCCCTGTCAAGTAGTATATACCCATTCCAACAGCGTGCCAGAAGTTATTTTCCACAGTGCTGCAGATGTACTGGAGCCGCATCAATTATAATGTCAGAGATATGGGCTCTGAAGTCTTCCAACCTCCAGCAGCCTCTCTGTTTTTAACTTCCTCCTCTCTTCCCTCATTTTCATTCCATCTCTCCTCTGCACGCCAAATCAAAGAAATAAACGTTAGATATGAAGCCTGCGCTGCCCTGCTTGCAGATTTCAGCGCTGGCAGAGATAGTCTTTAACTCAAACTAGTTCCTCGTGATAACACCTTTCTTGTCTTTTAGAAAGACGAGCAGGGATTGTTAAACACGTTCCCTTTGTACTAAATTTACCTTTCTGATGCCTTTAAGCCTCTGATTATAAATGGTAAAAAAAAAAAGCGTAGCTCAGGTACATCCTCCCTGCGGCTTCAGAAAGATAGAGGAAGCCAATTAACTTCTCAAAATGGCTGCCCCCACGTGGTGCTGACAGATCTTTAAGCCTGGCTGAGAAATAGATATGTTCCCAATAAAACAGGGAGGTTAAAAAATGGGAGATGATTGAGTGCTTGGAACGTGACACAGCAAACCTCCATGCGATTAGTGGGTCTGATAATCCTATTTAAAGACACTTTAGTTGTCAGAGCCTCAACAATGTAACCGCAAACTCCCCAGCAGAGGGCGGAGAAAAAAAGGTTAAGGTGAAACGGTTATTAGGCCTTTCATTTCGTCAGCATGCCGTCTTTTCTGGCCCATCTTACACTGAGCAAATACGTTCAAATGTTTTTTCAGTTTGAGCTTGTTTGCTGAAAAGAATGAAGAATACACAATCAGCAGAACAGGTGGGTCAATAGATGCTTTTTCTGACTCTTTTCTGCAATTTGGCCCTTCTGTTGCTCTGCCCTGTCACGTCCACTCTGCAGGGTATTCATGTTTGGTTGCTTTGGGTTACAGAATTCACACAGCAGGATTATAAACAAGATTATAAACTAATTATTGCACATGAGCACATCATATAACAACAATAACTGTGACGTTACACCATAGATTGCATGTGAAAAGTCCTGTTTTGAATTGATTACGCTAAAAGGCCGCTTCAATTCATTTTTAACATCCTTAATGTTTGGTTGATATCTGACTAAATATGTAATCTAAATGCTATTCAGATTATGGCTAAAGGAAATGATGTACACTTTATAGATTTTGGAAATAAAGCTCGACTGAATGCAATGTTCAAGTATCCCATTTAGTTCTTGATTTCTATCTGAAACAGGTGGTCAGTTACTGAATTACCTAATTCAGAGGTTCTTAATCTTTTTTCAGCCAAGGACCCCTTATAAGATAAAGAATATAGCGGGGACCCCCTCATATATTGTCGCGGTCAGTGAACACTTTGTATGTCCAAAGCTGTTGTTTTTCAGGAAATGAGAAAAGGCTAATTTGAAACTATTTAATTGAGCTATTTACCTCAGACAAAATTGCTTTGTCACTGTTTGAATATTTCAGTAATCCACAGACAGACATAAGGGGAAATGAAAACAAATAAAATGACGAAATATGGAGATATAAGGTTTCTGTCCGACAGCGAACGATATGTCCTTTGGAGTAATTTGACATAGCCTATTTTTTAGTTATGTGGAAAAAAATTTGAAAAAAACAACAACACAAGAGAAATGTATTACAAAGATATTAGACAAAGATGTGTTCAACATATTTGCAGATTCATTATAGATTTGTTAGATTGTACCGTAATATCTGAACTATTATATATATAAAAAAAATATTAAACATTATTCGTTGAAGTATAAAATCATGATAATTTAAATGAATGAATATGTAAAACTTTTTCACAGACCCTCTGGCAGAGTGCCACAGACCCCACTCTGAATCACTGACCTAATTTACCTAATCTTTCTGTCACTGGTGACTGCTCTGAAAAGTAATGTTCTAGCACTGGGAGGTTGTGATTTTTATTCAGCTTGTCTAGTTTTTGACTGCAGCCATTAGGTTGTATTCAATAAAAAGGGAGACTTAGTCTTCCTAATCCTCAGTATCTCTTTTTCATACCTCCAACTGTCATATATTCACCATCAGTCCAATATGAAGTCTATTTTTATTCAATCAACAGCAGATGCTGAATGTATTAGTCAGCATTGATTTTGATATATTTATGTCTTGGTGCAAACATTTTTCTCAAAGGGAACCATACATCAGTGATTAACATTGCCAGAAGAGCGTATGGATGCAAGCCATGCGCTATACTGTCTCCCCATTGTCTGGGGTCATTTCCTTTACACACTACAGCCAACCATGTTATGTTCAATTCCCTGTGAGTCCAGTTATGGCTGAGTAAGGCTCAGTTTTGCTGTATCTCCCTAATATAAGCCAACGGGAGTCCTCAGTCATCAGCTAGCACTGTAAACTCATCACTTCTCTCAATGACTTTACAATCCCTCATACTCTGGGTTCTCCACGCTTAGCACAGTCAAATAAATGGATTAGGCAGTGGATATGAGATTGTTGATTTATTACTACCTCTCTGGTATCTGGCTTTCTCTGCATTTTACGATCTGATGTGTCGTAAAATGTTTGTGAAGTGGGGTCCTTTTGTCGCGCCGTCTTGCATTTCGGGGACCGAGGTCACGATGGCTATCAGGGGCCGTCTCAGTAGACCCCACGTGTCCGGCTGACTTTTACAGTCCTGTCTGCAGTGCTTCCTCAGGCCCCGTCACACCACATTCAACTGCACTAAAACACACATTGCTGCTTATAGCATGCAGAAGATAAGGATCTCTCCCCGGTTCTTTCAAACTCTCTTTTGTTTTGTATTGTTTGCTGCTATTTTATCACTCTCTGAACATAACTTCTTTTCTTTGTCTGTGTTCACCTTTTCGGGCTGCCTGTCATCCTCCCTCTCATTCTGCAAAATTCCACTTGGGGAGGGTTTTCTCTTTTTGAACTTTTGTCTCGTCTTTTGTTGTGTGATGTCTCATTAAAGAAACCCAAACTTCTGTTTTCGTCTGCCTCGCTCTTTAGCTGCCGTTTCATAACTCATCAGACCTTTAATCATTCTCATTCTGTTTGCGTCTCGGTGAATCATTGTGTCCGCTGTGTCTTTTAATATAATTTGCTTTCATTTTTATTCAAATAGCTTCAGCCACCATGACCTTCAATCGCCGCAATTTCAATGCCAAGGCTAGCATGTCTGGAATGTAATTTAGTGTGCTTTTTGTGCTTGTAGCAAGTCTGCTGGCGTTTGACATTACCTTGGCAGTAGCAATTTTTGAAAGGTGTTTTTTTTCGTGTAATAGAAGAGCTCAGCTGTGGCTGTCTTATTGTAATAGACCTTTTAGTAATGGCTCAGGTTTAGCTGTGGGAAAGGGTTAGGGGTGAGGGTTGGATGGAGTGAGACTTGAACGAACCATACAGTATTGGTATGTGGCACAAGTCCAAGATATACTAACTCCCATCCACCACAAAATGTCTGTCATCCAGCTGCTATAGATATCACCAACCCACAAAACTGTCCGTGTAAAGGCCAAAAACATGGAGAATGGTCATGCAGTGATGTTCAGCTCTCCACCTCTTCCTGTTCTTCTGCAGGGTAGGGGAGGCCAGGCCTATCGGAGTCTTCCACGTGATGCGAGTGGCTGGACCACTCAGTTCCAGAGGGAAATGACTCGATCTTCCCTGAGCGCCAACCATCCAATGGTGGACCGATGGCTTGACAGACAGGAACAGGTATGGGGGTGGACTTTACCACAAAAAATAGGGTCATTTATTAAGGTTTCAAGACAGGAAAAGACAACTTGTTTGAAAACATTAGCAATCATAAGCATGTCAGGCCATGAAAACGCCAGAATTTCAAGCAGAGTAACACCTCTCCCTGCAGTGTTCCCTCTCCCTAGTCTCTCTCCCTTAAATGACCTGTGATTGGCCATAGTCTCCCGTCACGGGCTAGATTTTCTAAAGCCTGAAAACAGAGCCACGAGGAGGTGCAGAAGTTTAGTTTTCTCTTTGACCACTTGAAGTACAATATGCTGAAAAACAAACTGCCCACCACTGCGTTAAATACAGTTTGTGTTGGGCCACCACCTCAGTTTTTAGTGTAACCGCAATCCCATGCCTCATGTTTCCTTACTTGAAAAGGATCCTGATGAGTCCCCAACTGTGAGGCATACAGATTTTAAATTTGGGAGAAACACGACAAACATCACAAAAATGTGATCATACGTACTGTATGCTGGCCATTTCAGGTATTATTAGCTGCATACAAGAATAGGTTTCATGTCCACTTTGCGGCCGTGCTGCCATAATAATATATCCCACTGAGTGACAGTTACATGTAACATATGTCATTTGGTAAAAACATGAATCCAGCACCTTAAAGCTGTAATGCGTATTTTTTGTCGCCCCCATGAAGAATTCTAAGTAATGACAACACTGTTGCAGCATCCACATGACGCGGTGATCGCGCACCACCCCCACCCCACCTCCCTACAGTTGCTAGTAGCATTCATCCTGTTAAATCAAGGAGGACACAGATGATTAAAAAAAACATGATGGACTCTTCAGAATAGGCTATAATCTTGTCTTCGTCTCTAAAGCTGGACGCTGCTTTTTTAGCGGTGATGGGAAACGCATCACTCGAGTTTCTGCGTGCAAAAGTCGCCGGACGACACCATTTTGTAAACATTGCCATACCAAGATATACAGAGAGAGTTTTGTGGAACTGGCTTAATTAGCTTTGTAGCAACTTATTTGGGAATGGCTTGACCGTAACGAGTCGTTCATTAAAATAAAATAGTTGCGCACTATTTTAACTAACTAATTTTAAAGTAGCACGCTGCATTGTGTCATAATGCATCATACCCTGCCATAGAGTTACAGCAATTGTAAGCACAACAGTGACAGATAACAGAGTAGTGATTACTGGCCGACTGGTTGCTCACTGGTTGCAAGAGAAACGGTGGCTGACATCAGACTTCATACTTCTGTTCTACGTGGCGATGCTTTTCATAAAGTAACCGCGAACATTGTTAGTCATCGTAGGCTTGTCTCCTCACTTCACACCTCCTTGCTCTGTTGGCACTTTGTGATTGTCTCACTCTGCGACTGGTCCCTCTGCTCCTCAGCCTGTCAGAAGAGAGAAAATATGTTCCCTTTAAAAGTTATTAAAAGTGACAGAGGCTCTCTGCTGGGAGAGCAGAAATGACCTTGGAAGGTGTCGGACTCACTGAGCTCGACGTGAAGAGGATTTCTCCCAGTTTTTCTGTCCCTCTCTGCCCGTCACTACCTCACCTACCTAATCTGATTCATGTAGGAGGTGTTTAATCTATCCCACCTTCATGTTATAGAATGAGAAAAGGAGCATAGAAAGTGTGTGGAATATTGTGATACGGAAAGAAGAGTAAAGCAAATGCACAAGTCATTTGAAGGAACAATAGAACCGTCAAAATGAAAAGAAGTCGATCGATATTCAAGCTGCTAAACGCGTTGCCGTTGGCTTATTTCACAAACAACTTTCCTGTGTTATATTCCACTCAGCTTGCCAGGGTTCTCACCTGAATGTATGGGCTCCCGTGCTGTTGTTTTCTGGGTGGTCTGTCTGCCTTTCTCTTTTTAGTCTCATTGAAAACTAACCCGTCCAAGGTTGTGTATCATTGGCCACCGTTCTTTGAGAAAGTATTTTCATTCTTAACCGTTCTATTACAGTATTTGTCTCTGGCTAGACAGTCTGTCAGGAAAATAAGCTTTTTTTAGTGCAATGTGGGTTTTGTGCATCTGAAGCTACTGCAGTATTGCTCGAATAGGATGTCTTGCCATGCCACAAACCACACACGCAAACTTTTTACAGAGGAAAACAGCAAATCCTCACATCTGAGAAACTGACAGCACATATTTGTTTTTAATAACAGTTTTGTATATGTAATAATTAAAATCAGATCCACCCTACATTTTTGAATTCATCATTGATGCACGTATACATACAGTATACGTTAATGTATATGTTGCTTCATAGTGGTTAAACACTTTTTAAGGCCTCAAGTCAACAGATTTGTATCAGATGATTAAACATAACTCTGTTAATCTTGTGGGTTTATGTTTTATTCATATGCATCCTTCAGTTGAAGTTTAAAAATGAAAACATTAAAACGTGTAGCCTCATGCTGGTGGATGATGCTGTGTCTACCTTAACATTAAAAAACAATTATCCTAAAGTTTAGGGCTGCAACAACGAATCGATAAAATCGATAAAATTTGATTATTAAAAAAGTTGGCAACGAATTTCACTATCGATTCGTTGTGTCGTGCAACTATTACGCCACTCAGTCGCGGAGATAACTAGCATGACAAGCTAGCGTTAGCTCGTTAAACAGTAGTAATACAGGGGTGGTATAGTTTGCAAGACTAAAGATACGGTTTTATTCACTCGCCTTTTTTTTTGGCCCATTAATTTTTTAATCTGTTGTCATGTATATATTCTGTGCTTTGTCCCATATCAGTTATTGTTGACAAATATTTTTGTGTGTGTTGTATAAATGAACTTAACTTGCACTTACTACAATGATGGTAATAATTTAATGAATAAGCTTCAAGTGTGTGTGTGTGTGTGTGTGTGTGTGTGTCTTGTCTGTATCTGCTCTTGGGTTAATTACCTTTACACAACTATTAACTAAAACAACAAGTATGTATGTAAGTATGTATTGAGTTGATGTAAATGAATGCTTTAGTTTTTTTTATCCGATTCATCGATTAATCGAAAAAATAATCGACAGATTAATCGATTATTAAAATAATCGTTAGTTGCAGCCCTACTAAAGTTAGCTGAAGTTGCAGTGTTAAACTGGACCCTCTATCCACTCATTTTAGCACATTTTGATTTGACTGTAACTGTATCTGTTTTATTCATTTCCATGATTAGTAATTGTTAAACCACAGTAGCTGTAGTAGAAATGTTCCAAGTAGCTTAAAGAAGACACAAACAGTGCACCATAGGCACACATTTGTTTATAAAGAAATACATTTCCCAAATCCAAGTTTCCAGGTAAATACTCATTAAGAAATATCTCATAAAATACACAATTATTATTTCAGAGCAGGAGTCATACCAACATCAGTATGTAAACATTTAATGAATAACAGCGAGAGTGACACGGAGTTTAAGCATCCACCCGGTAGCTAATTCTTCGTGCTACCTAAGTCTTTGTAATCTGACAGCTGTATGACTAAGATGATTCACAAAACACAAATCCGCTCATTAGAAGTGATACTGTGATGGTTTCAAAGAGGCCTCTTGTTGCTCAAGTTGTTTCTTTCCTTGACTCACTGTATCTCAGGCTCTATCGCTGCCTTTCCCTCCCACACATGTTTGATATTTTGTCTTCTTTGTCTTCTTGATGGGCGGGCAGCACAGCAGCATCGAACTGGAAGATAAAAATACGCCGCGTGGGTTAATTAAAAAGAATTGTGATCAGTGCTAAAGCGCTGGCAGAGATAATGAGTGTACACACACACACACACACACACACACACACACACACACACTAACATGCACCAAGGTTTTAGGAAAATCACACCAATTAGCAGTTGTTTGTTTATCGTAGATTCTTTATCTCTTGTACTTTATTGTTCTGCTTTATGAGTTAAAATAAAAGCAAAAACAAAGAAAACTTGGAAAAGGGCATCACACTTATTACTTACTTATCACACACACACATATATATATATATATATAAATATATATATATGTGTATATATGTATGTGTGTGCGTGCATGCGTGTGTGTGCGCTCGCGTGTGGGTGTGTGGGTGTCTGCGTCATACAACATTAGCATCTTTTGTTATCTTCATGCACCCCCTCTCTGAATCATACTGTGCCTTAATTTTTTAAGCACATCTTTTCCTTTAATGGCCGATGTAGTTTAGGCAGCTGTGCTTTTTTGGTACACTCTTAAAGTGCTTCACTTAACCATTTATTTTTAAGCAGGCCTTCCCACCCCCCTGCTATAAATTAGGTATAAGTCAGGTGGACTATGACGACACACTGACTTCTATGCTTAAAATACCAAAGAGGTTCTGTGGAAGTTGGACCAGTAACTGTACAAAGTGTGATTCAGTCGTCATCACGAGAACCCAGATGCAATAAACTCAGTGAGGGATTTAAAGCTGGGCTGCAGAGGAGATGCAGGAGTGGTTCTGTCAGCGTTTTATTTTACATTACACAACTTGACTATAGTAAGGGGCAGTATTGTGGGGGGTCAGTATTGTGGGGGATTAAGTTGATCCTCCCTTAAACCTAGAATCTATGATAAATCTTGATAAAAACACAATTTCATGAATTTGATGAGCGTGTTTTTTAAAAATGCAGTGATTTGTGTTAGTTTTTGTGCTTTTGACTGCTTTTCTTTTGTGCAAATGTTCAGCATGCACACTGATCACAAGGCTGTCTCGCCCCTCTAGTTGTATCTGGAAAGTATGCCTGCCTTGTCTTATGTTTATCTAACCAGTCAATAAATTCACTTTAGTGTCAAACAATTCCATCTGAGACTTCGGGAGCTCCAGGCCTTCAATCCCTCGCCACCCTTACACACACACACACACACACACACACACACACACACACACACACACACACACACACACACACACACACACACACACACACACACACACACACACAAATGTGGCATGGAGAAAAGCATGCTCTATCAGCCCATATACGCCAAGGCCTTATGAGTTATTCTTTATATAAACAGCTGACATTAACGTTGGCCTATTATCCCACTGATGAATGCTAATGGGCCTTCCCGCTCAGCATCACATACACACACACACACACACACACACACACACAACACACACACACACACACAAACATGCATGCATAGAAATGCGCACACACATTCGGATCTGGCTGAGTGCCTCTCCACTGTATTATTTTGCAGCCTTGATGAGGGACCAGAGGCTATTATCATAAGCTGTACCAGAGGCGGGAATGACACCAGCTGTCAATCATAGAGGGATTTAACCCTATCAAAATGGCTGACATGGGGTGAGACAGAGATATTTGAAGTGGACCCGAAAAGTTCAGAGTTTAGAGAGATTTAGAGATACAGAAAAAAAAAACCCGGTGTAACTAAGCGTTAAATAACGGAGTCAAAAACATGTCTGAGTGGAAACAGCTCTGATCAGACATCTTTGATCAAGCCTCCAACTGTCTGCGTGCCTCCCTCTCTTTGTTGTCTAAATGAGACACCTTGTCTGGCGAGTTTTAAAGGAAACCAAAGTGGCGAGGTGCCCAACTAAATAATCGAGCCAACACGTTGAAAGGAGTTGACTTTGTTCAACTTCAAGCTGGAAGAAGAGAGCCAGGAGCAGTGTGTAGACACTCCTTGCTTTTTATAGTTTTGCGTCAAAGATTTCTTACCAAACAAACACAGATTGGCATTTGTGAACTGATTCATCTAATCTTTTTTTTTTTTTTCTCTCATTTTTCTGCCTCTCTCACTTCAGTTAGAAGCCAACAGTTGTTATACTGGTGTTCTCACCATGAAGCTTTGCTTTTGCATAATCACAGTAATGGCTATAAAATATAAATAAAAAAAATGAATATATGAGTATGAATTTTTTTTTTTCCTAAAGTGTAACATTTGCAAATCCTGTGAAGAAATGTGACTTTCTTTAAAGAATAATTCCAGTATTTGTCAACCTGAGTACAGGTACAGGTACAGCTACAGTATTTCACATGTATTTGTACTATGTGTTGCCCTCCAAGTGGATTCTCTACAACAGTTCGAGGGCTTTCCAGGGGTCTCCTTACTCGGTAGATTTTCAGTTTGACTCAGAAATAACTACTTGAGCTGGTTTCAGTTCAATTGAAGTGATTTGGAAAACTGTAGGCTTGTATTCCAATATCATTGTCTTAAATCTCTACAGTGGCAGTTGTGAGTAAAAAGCCATCATGACCAATAGTCATAACGGACGGACATATTATAACACCCAATACCTTGTAAATGCAAGTCAGTTTGTTTTCTTGAGACTATACGGCCAAACCAAGGTTAATTTGCACTTGTTATATATATATACAGTATATATATATTTTTTTAAATGAAAACAGTGGCAAACATCTCAGAATCAGAATACAAAAAAAAAAAAAAAAAAAAGCAATGACTTTGGAAAACCCTTCAGTGGGTTAATTCTGAATAAAGTTAGCATTTAATTTTATGCGCTGTTGTTGGTGAGTGAACTTCGTCTACTCTCCTGACTAGCTTGCTGGTGAAGCCCACACAGTCTGCAGACCCCGAGGCAAGCTGCGGGCAATGTTAGAGTAGTTGAGCATGGAGAGAAAACACAGCAATAACCCCCAAAGCCTGCCTGCCTGACACAGCCTCTCTTTCTTTCTTTCTTTCTTTCTTTCTTTCTTTCTTTCTTTCTTTCTTTCTTTCTTTCTTTCTTTCTTTCTTTCTTTCTTTCTTTCTTTCTGTCTCTCTCTTTCTGTTTGTACCCATCTCTCTGAATGACTTAGGGACGTATACAGTGGATGGGTAAGGTTGCAGAGGAGAGCTCACGTGTTTTCTCTTCTCTCCAGGGCTTTCTGGGGGATGCAGTGTTTGCACTGTGCGTGCATTAGGTTTAGATCAGTCTGGGCTGGTGTTTGATAAAGAGCAGGTCGGGAGGTTTTGTCGTGTGCAGAAGAGTGCACAGAAAAAGAAGCAACCCAAATTCCAGAGCAGTGCGGTCAGTCCTGCTGTCGGCTCCTGTGTCTTGCACTTATCCAGGACATGCCTTTTAATTTCACCTGAAACACACACAGGAAGGTTAGCCGGCTCCAAAGATGTTGCATGAGTAGACGAGAGCCCTTGTGCATGTTTAGTCTATGGAAGAACTCTTCAATGCATACATGCAAGATGTACTCACCATATGTCTTTTCTAATTGCTGCCCAGTGGGCCTGACCAGTCAGGCAACCAGTAGGTGCTGCTGTGTATTCAACATTGATTCCAAGCACACAGCAGTAGCCACAAAAAATACATTTTTTTTCTCTCTTATTCCTTTTTTCCCTATTATGTATAATCCCTGTTTATAGCCCTCTTTCAATTTCTCTCTTTCTACACTGCATGCAAAAAGTGTCACTTTTATAATTCTAGCTAATACTTATAAAACCACTTATCTGATTTATTGTGACTTTCTTCCAGTGACTTTTTAACAGAAGGTAAAATGTTCAGGTAGTGGAATAATCTCACCTCTATTAAAGAACTGCCTTAAGAATAGACATCATTTTAGAATCTGATAATAGATTACACAAGCTTTACCTTTTTTTTTTTTTACATGAAGGACCTTTTTTTCCCTCCTGTGTGAGAGCTGTGGAAATGGCAGCTAACCAGAGATGCTCCAGTCCACCCTTGGACCTGAGTGAGAACAAAGTAACCCTGAGCGTCACACTGGCCTCTCCTCTCTTGATTAGCCATCTCCACTGAACCCCGGCCGGAACGTCATGACCCCTGACAGAACAGAGCAGGGTTCTTTTTTTCTACAATATCTCGCAAGGCCTGCACTGCTTTTTAAGCCTCATTTAGTACTGGTCACCTCCTCTTTTCACCTCTAAGTGGGCAGTTAGCTTTAGCATTGTACTGACTTGTAGTGCTTATTGATTGATTTGACTAACTGTTGTTGAGTGAACTTCAGGTGAGAATGCAGGATGTATTATTATTACATACGTACAATATTGTATTGCAGTATCAATATTATCACTATTCCCAATGTTTTGGGGATGTAAAAATGAAAAAATTAGAAGTAAAATCTGATTTAAAATCTTAATTAGATATATTTGCTTATGTACTTTTACTTCTATATGTTTCAGCCACCACCTGTGTGTAGAGTCCTGCACACAGCCTGAAGCAAAATATATGACATACTTAGTGTAATTCTGTCATTCGATAAGTGTGTCAGAATTACACAAACACACACACACACACACACACACACACACACACACACACACACACACACACACACACACACACACACACACACACACACACTGTTGGTAGTGTCATTTTCTTGATTCATTCCACAGCAGAGAAAATAGATTGTAAATTAGCAATTATAAAAAAATAATGCTAATTACCATCTCATTATTAACTTAACATCTTTTTTTAAAATAAAAGGCTGTGATAATCACCATTAACCTTAACCTGTGTGTGTGTGTGTGTGTGTGTGTGTGTGTGTGTGTGTGTGTGTGTGTGTGAGAGAGAGAGAGAAAAAGCGAGAGAGTGAGTGATTTATATTGAGTACACGACAGTTAATCATCCACCAGCTTTTCTGCCCAGAAGCTTTTCTCACTCGACTCTCTGCGTCTATTAGCATTCAGGAAGGCTCCCCTCTCACCTTCACCCACACACACACACACACACACACACACACACACACACACACACACACACACACACACACACACACACACACACACACACACACACACAACATACACACACCGGGACAGACAGAGAATAAGAATGATAGAAATAATTGCTTAACAATTCAGAACAACTTTCACAACTTAATCCCAAGCACATAACACGGCAGACAAATGTAGTTCCCAAGGACAGCATGTGAAAAGCGCCAGTAAAAGGGACTGGAAGCGAGACAAAGCTGAAAATGTTGCTCTACTCAGAATTGGGAATCAGCCTCTTTGGAAAGCAGAAGAACAACAAAAGCTGTCAATCTCTGTTGTTCAATGACAAAGTTCCATGCAATGTTGGCCTTTTCTTTCCCCTCTAAGCAAGATATCTGTTATTTGTTCTTGCTCTTCTTCGTTTTCTTGCCTTTCTTACTTCATTGAAAATCGTGCAAATCATGTCTCTTCTCTTATCTCGTCTGAACAGGAGAGGAGGCGGCAGACACTTTTTGAAAGTTGCCAGCACTCTTCTCTATCAGCTCTATGTACTGTAGCCTGCAAATGTTTAACCTGTCTTCCTCTGTGTGTGGATGTGTGTGTGTGACGAGACAGTTCAGATTAGGGTTTGACTGATTCAGGCTTCAGAAGGTTGATAGCGACGTTTTTGACACTCCCGAGAGCTTTTTGTGCCATCTTTCAAATTGGACTATTTATATGCAAAAACTTCCCCCTGAAATCTTTTTTTTTTTTTTTTTTTTTTTTCTTTTACAATTTTAGTTTTATCAGGGTGTAAAAGCCTCTGAAAAAGAAATGGGAATGGGAATGGGAAATCAAAGTAAACAACAAAAACAATACAAGTGTGGAATGTGATCACTATGTTGCATTGGAATTAATGAAGTTAAAACTTAGTCATCATGATTTTCAGTGGTTAATAAAACACTAGTATCATCCTGATTTATTTGCAAAGTGACATATCTAGTTTAAAATGTAAAGGTACTTCTTTCCTCCTGTGTTCCTCCTCACTGAGCTTTCATCTCTCCTCATCTGTGTTCTTTTCTCCTAAGTTTGCACTCATCTTCCTCCTCTTTCCGCTCCCTGTCTTTGTGGTTAATTATTGCTCAGACCCAATCACCGCGAACAGCCCTTCAGCAAGGCTGTCTGTGCTTAGGTTGTAAACACGTCACATTTTTTTGACAAGTTTTGTTCAAATCCTCAATTCAAAACCCTAAAGACAAAGTTTTCCAGGGACAGGAGAAAAATCGGCTTACCTCGTCTACTGTCAATCGTCTGTCCCTCTACCCTCGCCTGTCTTTCCACTCTTTCCTGTCCACTCCTACACCATGTCTACAGTATCAGGGTGGCTATCCTTTCCCGCACTGCTGGTTGTGAACGTGTTAATTCTTGATTAGAGTTCACGCTTTCGCCTTCTCTGATTTGCTCCGTGGAGTGAGAAATCACTTTCTCAATGAGAATAATTGAATACGGGCAGGGGGGTGCCAGCTCATTACCCACAAATCACAGGGAGCAGGGGCACCTTAGCTGAAGACAATAATGACTTGAGGGAATAAAACGGGGCCGCCAGCGTGGAGCCAAACCAACGTGGGCAGCAGAGAACAAAGCTGGGAGAGGAAGATGCACACTCCTTAAGGTGAAATCCTTTTGTGCTTATCTTCCTACATTTGTTTGTTGAATCCAATTACTTTTTCTTTCAGAGGAGGCAGTGACTAAGCTTTGAAGGGGAGTGGGGATCTTCTGTAGGAGGAGCATGTCCAATATTCAGCCAAGGTGTTGCTGTTGTGAAGTTAATTACATCCCTCTTGTTGGCAGCCAGAGCAAAATGAATGCCTTCCTTAAAGCTACAGTGTGTAAGAATTTCTCCCATCTAGTGGTGAAATTGTATATGATAACCAACTGAATATTACTTTCTAGCCCCCCCATTCCAAGCGTGTTTAAAGTCCTACGGTGGCCATACCCAAAATAGTTCCTTCCAGCATAATAATAGTTTTACGTTATTTTGGTACCATTTCATTGTTAACATCAGCTATCAGGTTCCCAAACATGCAAGCTAATGTTAGTAAAGTATCAGTGCTATCGTTATTCTGTATATTGTACGAAATTAATAGTACAAGGCAATGTTTACAGTGTAGGAGAGAAGCAACAGAGGTTTGTGTTTTTAATATATTTCTCTGAGCAGTATGAACAATGTCAATGAAACCGAAATTAGCTCTTAGTATCTCCATCATTTACACGCAGCTGTTCCAGCTGTAGCTAGTCCGTGTTACAACTGCACATGACGTGAGTTGTCTGCCAGGGAAATCACGAAAACATATGATTACCTTTTATGTTACAAGGTAGACAATCCTTTTCCATCATTGACGCGAGGAAAAGTATCCTAGACGTCGTTCTAGCGTTATGCACAACCATGCTATAGTTAGCCAAGCAACTATAAAACTTCAAATTTACACAAATAGGCTGAATTACCTTTCGAGAAGAAAGCAGGCAACTTCGGTGTCCCTTTTAAAATCCTTGCTCCTTGTGAGCTCTTTCCATCTTGGAAAAGCCACTCTAATATTAACTTTGGTGTTGTTGCTTTGACAGTCACGTTGTTGTTTCAGTTCTCTTTTTAACTTCCTTGGCGTCTCCGTTACATGTCCTCGAGAATAGGCGCAATCCTCCATTTTCAACAGGCTTTCAAATCTGCCGGCAGTCGCTGAGTAATCTTCTCCCCCTCCCTCCCTGGCATTCGTCACGGTGCCACTGAGTTTAAAAGCGCGAAAGGCGGAGGTATGTCCCTCTTTGGCTAATGTATTTTAAAGATGGAGGCGCATTGGTGGCCGTCATTCCAGCGACTCGCTCGTATGTATTCTGACTGATTCTGAATGGCAGATTCTACCCGTATGAGAATACTTTGATTAGTTGGAGGAAGTAATTACACATGAATGAGTACATATTTGTGAAAGAACAAAGTTTTTTTTTGCTAAGAATCAACTCAAAAAATTACACAATGGAGCTTTAAATGATCATTCAAAAACAATCAACACCCAAACATGACTCCAACTCAAAGGACGTGAGAGAAACAAATATATACAGTAGATGCTAAGGAAAGTATATTCTGCAATAGGTACGGCTAAAAAGCTCTTTTTTTATGCCAGAAACTAAGGTTCTAGATGGATATTGGTGATTGGCAGTGCCAGATTTCCCACAGTGTGAAATCATTTACTCCTATTTATTTGATTTCTTTATACTTTCTCACCCTTTCTTTCCCTCACTGCCTTTTTTTTATATGCCACACATTTCCACTCTGGAGTAGAGTGCCAAATGAGTCCACTCTGACACAATGAGGTCCATTGTCACAATAGGCTTTTCTCACTGTTTTATAGGTCCCATTAGGGGGCCAATGCTTTTAAGTTGCTGAAGGAATGTAATAAGGCCCAGGCCGACAGTAAACATCCACAGAGAAAACATGAGACGGGGCTGCTTCGCCATCTCATTTTCTTTCATTTGCATCGGCCGGAGAACAAAAGCCGCCACAGTTAGATGTGAACAGAGAGGAATGAGATGGTTTAATTTCAGAGCCAAGGAGATGGTGGAATAGAAAGGCTCTAAAAAGAGAGGGTGAGGAGGAGAGAGATGGTAGCGGGCCAATCAGTCCATTTCTGTTCCTCCCTTACAGATGTAGCCATGGTAGCCAACCACTCTGTGCTGTACCACTAAGATGTATTATTTGGAGTTTCATTCAGATATTGCTCTGTTCTTGATTGTGAGCCATTTCTATTTCTGTCCAGTTTGTATCAACATGTGATAGAGAAAACCCTACAGTAACTTATAAAGGATGTATACAGAACATGTGTGGTTGTAAGGGTCATGCTGCCACGTCACGATAAAGATGTTACCTAGTAGAACTTTGTGTTTGTGTCCATCAAATCTCAAAATGTATGTCATATATTCCTTTATTTACCTTATCATTACCATTCATAAAGCACAGATGCATGATTGGAGGTCCAATGCAATTGGTGTCCATAGCCTTCAGTAGAGTATATAAAGATGAACTTACTAAGACTTTAAATTTGCTTTAGATACCATGGATAATCACAGTAAACATAGTGTTAGGCAGGTACATCAATAGTTCTGACAGTAAGCTCTGATATTCCAGATTTCAGCATTGCACTCACTTGCTATGTGTTCAGAAACTCAAACCTGAAGACAAAGATGATAATAATGTGGGCTTTGTATCTTTTATTAAGGAGGCTGATGTTTGTCAGCTAAATATAAAATCTTGGATGTTGGGAGCATCCCACCGACACATTAATTCACCACCTGGGAGACAAATTATATCACGCCTGAGTGCAGTAGCCTAAAATGAACATGTACTGTAACTTTCATCAAGGTGCCGCCATGTTCCCAGTAATAGATTACCTATCTCAAGCTAGTTCTAATCCTCATATTTCAATGAAACAAAAGGGTTGTCATTTCATGTCTGGAATGTCTGTAAAGATTGAAAAATCTCAAAAACAATGCCATATTTTTGAAAATGTTTTGCCGTTAAACATGCAAAATTGCTGGTATAATCCTTTTGAGCGTTTCAAAGCTGGATGCCCACATTGAATTTGGAATAGCCAAGATAGCGCTAATGGTGTCGTTCTAGCAAGGAGCACCTCTGTAACGGGCTGCACTTCTCTCTGCAGAGCAGTTTTCCATTGGAATTATCTCCTCTTTGTTGTCTAGGTATACAGGTCATGGGAGCTGTTGTGTGGAATAGCACCCCTACTGAGCTCCATCACAACATACTCTGATATTACCGCATGTAATCATCATTTCAACCAGAACCATGTTGACAGCCTTTTCCATTTAGAAAACAGTGGAGCGGAGGTTGGGGTTTATGTGTGTCCGTTGGGTTGGAAAGTGAGACTCCTGCTGATGCTGTTATATGATTGGCTGAAACATGAACAGATACCTTGATATGTAAGTATGCCTTAGGCCTCAGGGTGTGCTCAGTTCATGTTTTGTAGGTGTGTGTCTTTACATGTACAATGTTTACATGCTGCAAACGGACTATGCGTGCTCCGATCTGTCTTGTTTGTTGTGACACTGATGATTCCTTCGTGCTCTTATCTCATCGGTGATTGCATTCACTTGTTGTATTGTATCTTCGACTCTAACTAGCACACTCCTTTGATAAATCGATATCTTGTTTAATCACACACACGTATTTAAACGTTGTTTATTATTTAATTATTTAAATAATTACAAGGCTGTTTTGAGTTTTTTAGTTTAGTTCAGAAAGCGGCCCCTACATCCTTCACCTCACCTCCCTTCCATTGCTCTTTCCTCCCCCATTCTCCACTAAAGACCCTTCCTGGGTCCGCTAGATTACTGTGACTGTGCCAAAGTCTTTTGGGACGTTTCTTCATTACTGGCCCTCCACAGGCCCCTCATCTCCACACGCCCCTCTTCATTTAGCCCTGGCTGAGACCAAGGACTTTACCAAATGGCTTTCTGTCTACTCCTTATCCAAGAATTTCAGCTTCCAATTAAAATGAAATCAAAAGCCCCCCTTTCATCCTATACTGATCCCATGACGGTACAGATGAGACCTCAAACACCCACCCCCCCCACACACACACACACACACACACACACACACACACACACACACACACACACACACACACACACACACACACACACACCCCACCTGCTCAAACAAGACAGCAAACAACGGCTGATCTGTGGAAAAGACCGTTCACCCCCTGTAATAACCTGCTGCA
This sequence comes from Perca fluviatilis, assembly GCF_010015445.1. Taxonomy (NCBI): domain Eukaryota; kingdom Metazoa; phylum Chordata; class Actinopteri; order Perciformes; family Percidae; genus Perca; species Perca fluviatilis. The sequence goes on along the minus strand of NC_053133.1, from coordinate 7,161,185 downwards.
ATGTGTACCAAAGCTTTACTTTCCACTTAATTATTCATAGTTCAACATCATTCACCCTCATTCCCTCTTTTTCATTCCCTCCTTCTTCATGTTCAGTGTATTTAGAGTCTGAGGTCACAGTGTGTTAAAACATCCTGTATGATGAGATTCTTGCGTGAATAGCTGCTCTCCACATCTCTTTTCCAATGCAGCCATGGTCGATGATGCCACATTTGCATCACAGTAACTGTTGGATGAGATAGTTTGGATGACAATTTGGCAGTGCAAGGAGTGTAGTTTATTGGCAGCCACCATGCTACTCAATTAGTCAGTGTGATTCTGACTCACGTAATTGCAGGAGCGGCTACTGAAAATAATAATAAAAATGAAAATGTATTTAATTGCAATCCAGATCCGAACCACGGGTGCTCTCATTGAAATTCAAGCACCCGCTATTATTTCAACGGGGGTAACATTTGTTCACTGACCTTCACAGTTTGAAAGATGGATTAAACGTTCTGAGCAGTGGAAAGTAGACTGTCCTCCCACTTAATAAGCTCAAAATGATGATTAATCTGTGAAAAGCACCGCAGCGCTTTTTTAAATGCATGGATAAAGAGCCGGGATTCAGCTGGGACCGTCCGCTCAGCTGGGCTGCGCACTCAACCCCCAGGATTATCTGTTCAGAATCACCTCCCTCCACCTAAGCCAGGTGTCTGGAATGTCATAATATCCCTTTTGAACTATTTTTTATGCACCAAAAACTCCAAATCTGCTTCAAACACACCTTTGAAGTGCTATTCTAATGCAAAATGCTATGCACATTCAAACTCTTTGAAACACGTTGACTGTATTCAAACATACATTATTCACAGAGCTTGTAAGAGTAAGAAGTGCTCTGGACAAAAGCCGGTGACGATAACTTAATTCACAGTAATTCCTACCCGTTTGAACCTCCGGCTCTCTGGTACAGGAGCGGTCTGCTCCGGTTGCGGCTGTTATTGATGAGGTTTAGAAAAAGTCTCGGGCCTCTCCGTCCGCTTTAGGCCTTTGTTATTGACCTGGTGATTGATTTAAACCCTCATAATTAGCAGGCCTAATTTAATTAAAGTGCAATTTAACGATACAGTGGGCAAAGGCAAAGGCAGCTGTGTCATTGATAGATCAGTCCAGGCCTGATATGAAACAGGCGCTGGCAGATGATGTATTCCGCACAAAGCAGGTCTCACTGTTGCAGGCAGAGACAAAAGAAGAGACTTAGATTGTAGTTGAGAGACAAATAGGGCGAATGAGTGAAGTAAAGAGAGACAGGCCTTTGTTTTTTCCAAATATCATTAAACAGACACATCTCGCTGCTCTCCGTCCTGATGTGGACAAATGCCGACCCACATCTCTGATTTAATTTGCTTAACAGCATTAGTAACCTGTCTGTCCCTGTAATTTGCCTCAAGTAAATCCCCGCAGAGCCTGAACTTTTATGAGCCAGAAGCCATGTCTTTCCAGAACAAAACAAAGAGAGACAGATTTAAAGGCTGGAGATCTTTGTTGATTAAAATAAGGCACTGGGATGGGGGAGTGAAATTGAACTTGGCCAACTGGGAATACAATATATCATGCATATCACTGGCAGGAAATTATGTAATTGAGAATGGAGATATATTAATATACCCCCACTGGTGTTGGTTATCATTTAGTCACGATATTGTGATTAATATTGATTTGGATACTTATCCACTTCTGGCTCTTGCTGTTGTCAAATAGTTTGGGTAAAAACATTTTTTTTAAACGTAAAGACTACCTGCATCATAAAAACAGTAATTTTATTATTTTTAAAGTGCTAGCTCATAGATGATGAGGCCTTATGGCTATGAAAATGCTATTAAAAAATGCTACATTCAGAAACCATGCTGCAGAAAGTTCTTTGTCTTTTCAGACAGTTTTCCTCAACAGTCATTTAATGTTTATCGCTGCTGTCTTGTAAGCAGTATACATGTGCATTGGCACAAGCGTTCCAACGATATATACGGAAACACAGGACTCTAAGGTAAATCCAAACTTTGCTTTTTTTGCTGTCAGGGTCGATGAGTGAAATCAAAAAGCTCACTTAGTAACACATCCTTGTTTCTTAAAATAATTGACAAGAAAACAGGTTAAAAAAAACAGGTTCTTGATACCCAAACAAACCCCACTCCCCACTGTCTTAACCTAGCACAACAACACATATTTGACTCCCTGTCGTCATTATCAAAAGGAATAGTACATCTAATGTGGAGTGCGAGTGCTCTCCTTTGAAGAAGCCTGGAGCCCATGGGTGCATGGTGTGAAATATGAAAGACAACACATGTCCTCATCAGAGGACAGCCGCCGCCTCAGCTTCTCCCCTTGGCACACAAACATAGGACTGTTACTGTGTAACCTCACTCTCTCTGTCTCTCTCCCTCACACACATACAAAGCAAGAGATAGCACCAGGGCCACACTGCTTATATTTTCTTCCAGATCTGCAGTTTCTAGTCCAACAGGGAGCTAATAGATTGCAAAAGGAATGAAACATTTATTTAAAGACTGCCCAATACAGTAGGCACTACGCTGTATATTCTGTGTACAACTCTCTTCACAGCAACACAATACATTCTCACTGCTATGTGTTGAAATCACCATTAGCTTACATCCTCGTGACCCTTAAGATCATAACAATATGAAGAAGATAAGACGGTATGCTGAAACTGGCTTTTGCTTCTCTGCTGACAACCATTAAGTGCCATTTATGGAACTTGTGGGTAGAATGAAGGAGGTCATTATGACCCTTCATCATCCACTAACCAGTTTAACTCTTCGCTCAGCCTTTCATAATGTTCCCCCATCGCCAACATAAATGTAAATAAGTGTCTCATAATCTTAGTCACTGTGACGTATTGGTTGTTTTAATGGCATTGGAGTCCGATGGGCTGGGGGGGGAATGAAGGGTTAACGATGGCGGAGAGGGTGGGGCTGGGTCTTTCGGAGCAACAGTCACATCCAATCTATTCACAGAGGCCATGTTGGTGCGTAATTTGGCCCCGATGGCAGTTTCCTCTGAGGCATGGATATGGGGGATAAAAGACCTTCTGTAACATGCAGAATAATCCATGTATGGTCAATTCTGTCACAGCTATGACCAGGTCATGTTACACACTGCACATTCTATCCATCAGCAGCTGGTCAAGGCAGCTGCTTTATTTTGAAGAACACAAGTTGGGATCATCTGTGGTTCAAATTTAGGTGAAAAATCTTTGTGTCCAATGCCATAAAGGCTTATTTTACACTGCTGATTGAAAACAGCGAGTTTCTGGCTCCGGTTAAAATGGAAAAGTATTGGTAATTGCTTCGTGAGGTCAAAGGAACTTTAATGGGACAATTAAGAGTTATTACCGGCAGCTTGTCTTTGTATGTCAATGCCATTGTGCAATGCAGCGGTACTGTAAAGTCCTTTTAGGTCTTGTCTGTTGTACAGTGTTTAGTCAAACTGTATTAACTGGAGGTAATGAGGGTACAATTATGGCTCCTTAACCTTTTGTGAGGAAGAGGAAAAGCCTCCGCCTCTGCTGCTTTTTTTTCTTTCTTTCTTACACCTCTGCTCACTGAGAACACATATTGCCATCGTTTGTTACCTTTGGCTAGATTCATGTTTTCACAAGGGGCGTATGTCACCTCGCACAATTAACGTTTCATATTTTTAGCTGGCCAGATCAGGTCAGAGGGCAGTCTTTGTAAATATTTCAACAGCCATTTTACTAAATGCTCCAGTTAAACTGCTTGTTTCCTTTATTTTTTTCAAACAGCGAACACGCCACATTGTTCATTTTGATAAATAATTCTATATCCTGTTCTATGGCCTCCATTGTTCTGCTGGGCACAGTCGGCCCATTGTAAGGGAACGTGTGACATCCTCTGACAGGGAGGCCTGTTCCACACATGAAGCTGTCACACAGATGTGGACCTCAGCCCTAAAGGAGGGGTGGTGGCCAGGAACACACCATTTGCTGCGACCTTTGAACTTGTCCTTGTTAAGCCCTTGACGCCAAAGATGGGCTCAGGAGGGAGTCCCCAGCCCTTCTCCCCCTCTTTCCCCTAACAGCTACATGTTGTACTTGCCCATGGCTAATGACATGACAGACACACACACACACACACACACACACACACACACACACACACACACACACACACACACACACACTTACAGTAGGTGTCCTTTAGTACAGTGGTTGATGGAGGATGACAGCTCCTCAACACACACCCTTTGCCCCAACCCCAGGCAGTGGGCTTTAGAGAGTGTGTGTGTGTGTGTGTGTGTGTGTGTGTGTGTACAGTGTTTTCCTTCGTGAGCAGACAGCTGCTCCCTCCCTCCCACTCTTCGCCTCTTGCTTGGTCCTCTCACCATTCTAACCTGTCTGTCCATATGAAGGTAACAAGACTGCACTTTGCGGCTCTCTCTCTCTCTCTCTCTCTCTCTCTCTCTCTCTCTCTCTCTCTCTCTCTCTGTTGCTCTATCTCTTTCTTATATGAGTCTCAATAATCTAATGCTGCAGCTGTCCGATGGCCAATGTGCCACTCCTTGCTTTATGCTTTACTTCATTGTTAAAAAAAGGCTGGTGGATTTCTGGCCAAAGATCAGGGCTCCGAGCCCTCCCTACTGGATGGGAGGGAGGGAGTGAAGCAGAGAGAGAGAGAGAGAGAGAGAAAGAGAGAGATAGCAAGGAATGAGTGCCATGAAGAGCTGAAAAGCTTTGTTGCTTCCCCACTCCACTGGTTACCAAGGGATCAACAGGGTGCTAAAAGCACTCAGGGGAGGAAGAAATGGAGGGTTTTTGGAGAGGGGGAAGGGATAGATTCAGCATGATGGAAAGACAAAGAAGGACGGAAGAGAGGGCGAGTGGAGGGGCAGAGAGAGAGATGGATGTATATTTAGCCTGCGCCTCTCCTCTGCTGTCACTCAGTGCACGGCTTTACCACCGACACGAGGACAGACAATAAGTGGGCTGGCAGTGAATATGAAGGGAGATGGCTTCTTCTTCTGCCCTGGTCACAGGGAGACACTAACCCCTACAACACACACTCAACTCAGCCACTATAGAAAGAAGTCAGCAGCTATCCTGAAGGACTTCGCTGCCTGAAATGTCAATCTTAATAAGTAATTATTTATTATATTCAGTCTTAGACGTGTTAGAGCACAGTCTTTGTCCAGAGTCTCTAATGAAGAGGCTGCACCCTTGCTGGTTGGATAGCCCCGTTTTGACTCTAATGAACCACAGTGGCCCCTGTCGTCATTATCTTTTGAATCTAGTGTCAAGTGTCAATCATGTGTTTCTGTTTATAGTGCAAATTTACTAGCAGTTGAAGCATGTTGTGCATTCAAATACGCGCATGAAAACTTTCACAATGGCTGAGAAAATGTGCTCTTACATCCAAACACCAGTAGTGTAAGACGGGTGTGTTTTTTGTTTCAGCTAGATATTATGACCGTATGTTTCACTTTAAATGTGGTAAACATTAGTATATTTTTCACAAAAAACATTACAAATCCTCCACTTTAATATCTGAAGTAATTTGACTGTTCCACAGATGACCTCGTACGGAAAGTCAGTATCTGAATCAGTGGCATGTACGGCTGTAAATGACTGTAAATGACTGTGCTTGTATCAAGAAGAAAACCGTTAAGAGAGTTCTTGAAACAAGTGACAATCTCATCCTGTTAGCATATTTCCCCACTTTGAACAAAGCAAGAATTTGCTGAGGCTGATTGAGGCCTACATTATCTTTTCTGTCCCATTACCCTCATTCACAATGACCCACCTTTTCTCTTCTTCATTGCAAACTCACTCTGGTTTTGTTCACTCAATGTCTTTCTTTTTCATCACAGAGTTCCTTCTTACTTTTCATGTCATTTTCACAGTTCCTCTTGGTTTTTCACACCAGTCGTCTGGAATATACCTGAATAGAAATATCACATTGTCCTAGTGCTGCTCTGATATCTACTTGTGCCATCTTTTGGTAATTTTATCTTTCTCACATTCACACTAGAGTCCGGATCGGGCCGAATTTTTCTGTCTGAGCCTGGCCCGCGTCCGACAGAACCGTGTCCGAACCCGGCCCAAGCCCGACAGGCTTTAAGAAATTTATGTCCGAGCCTGACCCGAGCCCGACACCGTTAAAATCTCATCTTTTTTCCTCTCATACTAATGACACATGTAGGCTTCGTTTGTTTGTGTGGAAAGCCCTTTTTTATTAAGCAACTGTAGGAAGGCATTCGGAAATGTCAACAGATGAGCGCATCAGCGCATACGGGGCAACAAGCGCACGTTAATAAGCTGTTAAAATGTTCAATGGGTTAACCTTTCCTGATCGCTTCGTTTCCGACCCTGATCAGAAAACCAGGAGAGACTCGTTACCTCCAGGGCCGACGTTATAACATGAATAACCACTAACTCTGCTCCGGTTGCATCTACAACACGTCTGATCCTCTTTTCTATCTCTTTTCTGCCCACTTACCACACACACTCACACACACACAAACTCACACGCACAGAGCTCTCTTAAAAGGAGCCACAGCACCATTTTACAACAAATTCCTTATCGCGCTGATGTGACCGAGCCCGACCCGACCGAGCCCGACCCGACCCCAACCATAATTTCTAAATATCTGTCCGAACCCAGCCCGGCCCGTCGGGTACCGTCGGGACCCGTCGGGACCCGTCGGCCTCGGGTCGGGTATCCATGCCTTAATTCACACACTCAACTGCTTGTGCTGTGCTTTTGGCCTGGTGCAAGTGAAGAATCCCTTCACCTTGGTGCTCTGACACTATTACTCACAGATAGTCTTTCCTTATTCTTTACTTGTTCTCTATTCCATTCCATTATTATCTATAGTTTTTCTTACATTTCAGCAGAAAGATGCTAGGAGGGAAATCACAACCACTTGCCATCTACAGGAACAAACTAACAGACAGGAGATTGTTGCTGAGAGCTACTATTACTGAAGTTAATTACATGCCACTCTCTGGGATGATACACTGTGAATCAGATCACTCTGTTGTCTAATGAGACAAAGACGTCGACCACCATCATTTTGTGCTGGGTATGAACTTTTTAAAGTCAACGTGTTCCTTTGGCTTTCATATCTCTGTTTCTGCCAATCTCGTCACATAGCATATACTCACAGCATATGTGCTTATATTTATTCTTCTTTTCCAGTTTCACCTGCCTTCTCCACACTTTGCCCTGTCTTTATTCATAGATTCCTTACAGGTGGCCAGGTCCTTTGTGCACAGCATATGTATTAAAAAAATCCAGCCAACCCACCTGGGGGTTTCATAAAAAGGCTTTGTGGATAATGGCCCCGTGAGGCACCTGGGACCTCAGCTGACACGTAATTAAAGGCAGTCCGGACTGATTGACTGACTCATTTTCATACCGAACGGTTAGAGAGGGGAAACAGACAGGTAGGGTGAGTCGAGGTCTCTTAAGGTTGACTGCTGATGAAAATTTCATGCCCCCACTCTTATAAATAAATAGGGGAGAGAGTCCCTCTGTGCCGCGCCTGTGTGTCGCCAAAGATATCCTGGGCTCTGAAAAGGGTAGAATCCATTTCCATAAAGTAACCACACCACAAGACCTATTTGGATGTGCTTGACATTTTACTAAAAGAGAGAGAAAGAGGAAGGTAAGGGGTGAGGGCAGGGAGAAGGCGGCTAACAAAGCATTTCAGCAGACCCTCCCAAGGAGGTGACGTGCTGTCTGGGGGCTGACAAGCTCACACACACACACAGAAACACACACACAGAAACACTCTCTCTCTCTCTCTTTCTCTCTCTCTCTCTCTCTCACACACACATACACACACACACACACACACACACACACACTTAGTGAAACAGAAACATGAAAAAAGTGGAGGAAAAAAAGACACACCCTAGGATACTAGGAAAACATGCAATATACGATAACGTTGAATATCGCGATAATGATATTACTTGCGATAGACATATATTAAAGTGTACTCAGTTCTGCATTTCTGCTGCTTTTGGGATTCTGCTAAAACACAACAAATTTCTTGTTGAATTTAAAACAAATTAAAGGAAATAACTTCCAACATTCTTTTTTTGAACATATTGAACATTGAATTGAATATAAAAGGCACCACTATAAAAAGAATGACAGTTATACACAAACACACACACACACGCACACAAAGACACAAGGATGAGCTGTCACGAACGGAACTGAAAGCAAAAACTGAAATGACTTTGTCCTTTCAAATTTAAAATTTTGATGTTCAATGTGCTTGTCACGTGTTGATGAACTTGTCCACCTCCTCCTGTAGCTAACCTTCAGCATATGGTTAGTTCAAATTGAACCTTGTATTATTAAAGGATATTTCACCGTTGGAAGGATGAATATATCTTTAAATTGGGTCACTTATGTAGTAGAAATGTGAATTTTTTTCCCAAGAAAAAGCCAGAAAATTTGTTTTTGGCTCGTGGATAAAAGACACCAAATCCCAGAATGCACTTGCTTCGCTGCTTTAGCGTATACTCCCAAGCCACGCCTACCGTTTACAGACAGACAGACAGACAGACAGACAGTGAGACAGTCAACTCAACTCATGTGTGTTTTATTGTCATTTCAACCATATACACGAAACATTTCATTTATTTAGAATTTTAGTTTTTTTTCATCTGTCAACTACACAATAGCACCCAGAACAACAGGCGGAATACTGTAGGTGTCCGGTATGTTAACGTAACACATTAACAGTTATTGAACTATACTATAGCACCAGAACAACCAGCTACCAGGGCGTGGAGCATGGATGTATTAAAAGGCGTGGAGACGTAACTGCACCGTTTACGAGCCCCTCCCGACTCGTTCCTCCAGCTCTGGCTATCTTGCTTTCAGCCCGCGATTAGCCGATTAGCTTTCTTTGTTTTCTTCATTGCAGTAAGAGTCACCTTTTCGCCAGTCCCTCACAAGTTTCTCCCTCATTTCAAACTTTCTTTCTGCTGCTCGATTACCGTTTTCGGGCTGCATATTTTACTACCTGCAGTTTGTTATCTCTTTTCTTTCTCAGTTGTCTTTAGGAGAAGCATTCTAGTTGTCACAAGCCTAGAGCGCCCTCTCGCGGCTGTAGACGGTAATGTTTTCAGTATGAATTAACATAAAAACATAAAAAAAAAACATGTTAAATTATATATATTTTGATATATAAGTCGCAGGACCAGCCAAAGTAGGAAAAAAAGTGTGACTTATAGTCCGGAAAATACGGTATATAAAAACGACATAGGAAACTACATTTTGTGCACTGCACACACATTATATGCTCCGTAAAGTTCAGATAACACGTATACTAGCATTAGCGCTTGGTGGGCTGTAAACACGAGTATAAACACAGCTGTAAATTTGCGTGGAAATGTATAATGGTCGGCATTTAACAGTCACAAACTCCACCAGCAGTTAGCAGTTAGTTGGATACAAGCACCCCATTTCTGCACCGACTAGCTAGTCTTACCCGGCGACAGAGCAGCCATGTTGTTCAGCCATGTTTCCACAAAAACAAAAAATTTCCTTCGGGATTAATAAATCTATCTATCTATCTATCTATCTATCTATCTATCTATCTATCTAAAAGTTTTCTGCTGAGAAGCCAATAGCGAAGATTCAAGATGGCTGACGCTCGTTTTGCTTTGGCAATTCTCGGAGAAAGATGACAGTCCAACCCCCTATGGGTGGGTTGAAAACATGCGGAAGTAGCTCCTACTACTGGCTGTAGTCCATTGCCTCTGGGCAAAAAATCTTCCGATGACGCAAAAATCGTCGTTTTACGTCATCGGAAGATTTTTTTCCAGACCCACAATACGGAGATCTCTCGTCTCAGGGGGACATGAGGGCGGGAAGCATGGTCATTCAAAAATACTACCTTGTTTCTACTGATACAAAGCTTAATGCTAAATCGGTGAAGTATCCCTTTAAATATGCCCCCCCTCATATTCTACCTGCAGGACGTCGGCACTGCATATACCGTAAGTGCCCTGCTCAATCTGTACCATCCCCATAAAGAGAGCTCAGATGAAAATGTTATCCCCCATTAAAGGAGAGCATGAAACTTCTCTCGTTCCAGAGCCTAGTTAAATCCTCAGACGTCTGGCTGGCCTGTAAACGCCACCGCCTCCCGGCCCCGCTGCCTAATGGCCCTGAAGGAAGATGAGTAAATGAAATGAAGAGAGTGAGAGAAACAAATGATAGTGGGCGCGACCACTTTGCTTCTCTCTAGACCTGATCGAATCACCGCAAAACCCCAGCAGCAGTGCCACGCCCCGGGCCAGACCTGATTGATTGAGCAGGAGCCATCGATCAGGGCCACTTTGTCACTACAGTCACTGAAGTTTTTGGCTGGGGCATCAGCGGTCCCGTCTGTACTCTACTGAAAGTCTCTTTTGATTTAGAATTGAGGTTGTTACTCGTTCCTGCAGGTAATTGGATTAAAAGCCAGAGGGAAGATATAGGCAGGGGAGTATGGGATGCAAGCACAGCCAAATTGAGAGTCTGACTCTTTTACTTTGCTGGAACAATGATTTATCCTTTCTTTTTTTCTTTATTTCCTTTTAGGAGGAGGAGGAAGAAGAGCGGAGGAGACAAGAAAGGAGGATTGAAAGGATTGAGCCAATAGGGAGGGCCGATTCCTCATTGGAATATTCTCCTGTGTTGAGTCTAGAGTGAGTGATTCCCCCCCCAACCCCCTCCACCCCCACCCCACCCAACCCCAATCCCCCAACCAGCTATATACAGTACAGTATGTCTTTGGGGTTCCAAAATACAGAAACATGTATTCTTCACCCGTTCTGGTATCGACCTATGTAGATAATGTTGGTCTTTTTTTGTCCAGATAAGAGATATCCTTGATCCTCTGCCACCACAATCAAATTTTGTTTTAGTTTGTTATATGAATTATGTGAAGTTCTAGCTACATTAGCGGTGGGGCTTTAGGGATGGCAATGTCAGTCTATCGGTCTGTCCACCACAAATCTAATTCCATTTTATATGGGGTGGCTTCAGGAATCTCAAAACCTGGGCAAATAAAACACAACATATCAGCATAGCTAGATACGGCTACAGCTAAGAAAAACTTTATTTTAAATAATTGGTGAACTGACCTTTTAATTTATCAAAATGATACCAGTAAGGTTAATAATTGCCATAACATCATCACTAAACACCTAAACCCAACCCTATTACCACATGACAAAGACCACATCATCACACACATCTGCTTCAACGGTTGCTTGTGTTCATTTGTCTTCATGTCTTTATCTACACAAATTAACCTTCTCCTCCTCCTCCCTTCCCTCACACGTTTTTCAATTAATCTGTTCCTTTTTAGCACACCAATCTGATCTTAATCACTTAATTGGAGTCTCCATTTAGGTCCCTAAGTGACCCTGGGGTCCAACAGCCAGACTTTGTAATGGATGACTTTGCATAGACAACAGAATGCAGCCTCCACCATTAAGGCTGCACCAACCCCCATCCCATACATCCCATCAATATCTTCATGTTGGACCGTGTTGTCTTTTATATCCTGCTTTTCTACATTTTCATGTCATTCCTGTTTTTTTTTTATGCATGCATGTCTCCCCCTGCCTCCTCCTTCTTCTCGTCCTCTCGGCCTCATCCATCATTGTCCTGCAGATCCCTGCTCAAGCCAGTAGAGGTGTCCAATGGAGGAGGGCCCCTCGGGATCCACGTAGTGCCTCTCAGTTCGCAGGATGTCAGGTAAAAGAAAAAGAAGAAAATCAAAGAATCAATGCAGCTTAGTCGAAACAATAGCTGGTTGTTTTCCCCATCCAATATGTCTCCTGCATCCTTTGCTTTGAAGCCCTGTGGGTGTTGCTTTCTCTTTACTTCTACTCACTGTTTCTCACTCTTATTTCTTTCCTCACTCTCTGCTCTCTGGTCCTTCTTGTTCACCTCTTTTTACAAGTTGCTGCAGGCTGTCTTGTTCACTCACTCTGATTCTTCTGGCCATCTTTTTATTTTTATTTTTGTGAGTTTCAGTGCTGACACACCACGCCCTTACCCAGCAACGCTCATATCTGAAAGCTCAAAAAAGCCCCCAGTGGGAAGGAGAAAATGAAAACCGCTTTTCTCTTGACTTCACAGTTTTTCCAAGTCGTGTTTTTCTTTTTATCCTAACCTATGTCCTCAGTCACAATGCTGTCCGCTCTGCCTCGAAGGTGATTCAGACTGCTTCCTTCCTTTTGCCTTTTTGTTTTTATCCGACGAGGAGTGTCGATGACAGGGAACAAGAGGAGGAATGCATCATAGTTTACAGTTATTCCAGGAAAAATAAAGGACAGAGGAAGTGGCCAGATGTAATCAAACTAAAAGCTTGTGTATAACACAGATCCCCACTGCACGCCAACGGACTGGCACACCACCAAGGTGAATGTGACTACTCAGCGCTGGGAGAGGGAGGCAGGGGAACAAGGTGAAAAGACAAAGTGAGGAGATGGAACGGGATGACATTTGAGGGAGAGAGGATGGCTGTCATTGAAGATTGCTGCGTGTCATTTCTTTGGGACACTAATCCCATTGTTGTTTATAAGCGTCAAAAGTGTCAGGAAACTATATTTAGCTGTGACCTCGTGCGGTTGACTCCCTCAGAAGCTGTGGCACTTTGAGTTATCCTGAGTCAGAGGAGGAAAGTAATGAGTCATGATAGCTTGCACCAAGCAATATTGCTTAAATAAAGTTCACATTCAGCGGTTTTATTAGACATGCCGTTCTTTATTCCCACACAATCAAACTGCATCTTGCAAGATGTAGCAGCATTGCTGCATGGCAAGTCAATTGTTTCTCCATCAGCTAAGTTCGGCACTAATAGCCATCAGAGCCTTCAATTAACTTCAGACATGATAAGCGTCTGGTCAGTGGGATGATGCTAATGGCCTGGTCCAGCTCTTTCCTGTGTGCTGTGTGCTCGGACAGGAGGCATTAGGCTCAGCGGGCTGTCATTAGTGTCTAGACCAGGGCCACGGGGGTCAGACAGCCAGCAAAAACCAGACAGCAAACAAGGAACTGCAGGCGCTCCAGTGTCGGCTGCTCGCATTCTGCTTCACTGTACTGACATCAAGTTAGATCAGAACAGGAGGGGAAGACAGCTGCAGGGGAGAGGGTAGAGCCTCTCTCTCTCCCTCTCACTTAACACGCGCACGCACACACACACACACACACACACACACACACACATGCACAGATATTTACCTGCATGAACTTACACCCATACTCTTTTTTTCTTAACACACGCAAACAGTGTGTGAGCAGTGCTGATCTACCTTGAATGCTTGAGTACACATAAATACACTGTACATCTACACACACACACACACACACACACACCCCTCACAGATGCATTCTTTGCTTAATGAACTTCTCATTCCGTGACCAGTTTGAATTGTAAACAAACTGCGGACATAATTGCCGTGCATAAATTGATCATGATTGGATTAACATTTGATTAAAGGCAGTAGATGAGAGCAGGTGGCATCCTTCAAATCATTTCTCAGCACTGCTGCCCAGCCACAAGATGGAGCAAAGCCATACAGTGTTACAATGCTGATTCTTGTGTTTAGCATGCCTGGTATTTTTCTCCACAGTCTGTCGAGAATCTTCTACCTACAAAATCCTTGTGCTTATACTGTATCTGACACCTTATTAATTCACTGACTGAAGCCCCATTTTCAACTGCTATTAAAATTTGATTTGAGTGATCCAATCACTTGTGGACAGCTCTAAGTGTGTGTGTGTGTGTGTGTGTGTGTGTGTGTGTGTGTGTGTGTGTGTGTGTGTGTAAGCATTTCAGTTGTTACTCTCACATAAATCATACATGTGCAATGACTAATGACAGCTGTTACGACCTGTGCATGGGGAGAAGGAGGTTTCTAAAAGTCTCAGTGTGTTCAGCTCTCAATACGTATTTTTTTTCTCGCTTTTATCTGAATCTCTGTGCTTTGAAGTTTAGTTTCTGTATTATATCTGTTTTATTTTACGTTTCATGTTCGCACATAAGTGTCGTTTTAAGTTACTGCTGATGAAGACGCAGCATTTCCTGATGTTACTGCTTCATAATAAAAGCATCTAAAAAACAAAAATAATGGGGGACTTTTAGTGTAAAGAATTTATAGGAAATCAAAAACTGGTCCACCGTTTTACAGCCACTCAGGCTCGCCGGCTTCTAAATAGTAACTCCAGCGCTGACACAGCGCTGTGGAGCTAGGTCTGGCAATGCAAGACTACTAGCAACAGCAGCTGTTGTGATGTAAGAGCTGGAATGTCTGTGGTAATTTTCTACATATTTGTGAATTCAGGGACATTTTATGAAACTAAAAATAAGGTTATTGTTTACCAGTGGCTGCCTTTTCCAGGCAACCGTGGGGCACAGAGCGCCAGACAGCCGGGGGATATAAAAGCAGCCAGCACCGGAACAAAAACTCTGACACATGACTGACAGTATCATAATAACATCCAAAACACACGATTCACTCTCAGTGGTTTCTGTGGCATTAGAAATACTTTGAATGACTACGTAGTTCCGCTCACAGTTGAGCAAGCAGTCCTTAATGTGGCCCAGGACACTTACGCTGGCACACTGGAAAAAGAAAGTAGTCACATGTGGCCAAAACCACGTTCAAATGTGGCCTGAGTGATCAGATCTCAATGCGTCCTGGGTGCATTCACACCTGTACTTAAAGCTGTCCACTTGTAATTTGATCACTCAGATCGGATTTTATACCAGCTGAAAACGGGGCTTTACAGCCTGTAAAATTAACATTTAGATTTTGCTTTAGCTCTCCTGCTTTCTCCAAGTAACTAATAAATATCTAGAAAAAAGCCATCACTCAGATGGGGAGGAATTGAGAGGGTGGAAGTACATTACAGTCATCGAAATAATAGTGCTTTTAGGAAATCATCATCATCTTCAAATCTCTAAAAGATGCCGCTTTGTCCCCAATCCTCCCTGCTGCTGCTTGGAATACTGATCAGGGATCAACCAAAACTCCTTAATCTACTGTCTGTGGTCTGCTACCAGATCAGAAGTCATTAGATGTGTGCATGCTGTAATCTCCATTCACAATACTTTGTTTTCAAGCTGCCAACACTTATGGAGATAAAGCACAATCATGTCCGCTTCCACACGGCCTGCAATTACTCTCTGTTCAACACACTTAAGCTGACCTGGCAGAGCCGGCTTAGACACCGAGAAAGAGGGAAGGACCTTTTGTGATCTTTAATTTCAACTTAATACTGAGCCATTTACCCCCATTGAGGAGCTGAGATGAGTCTACGGTGAGAGCGTGGATGTCCACATTATGCAGCCAATTAGAGCAATGTTCTGAGAGTGGCCCTGTTTGGCTGAAATGCTAAAGAGCCCTGTGAATCTGCCCTTGACGTCTGTAGTAAACAGAGTCACAATTTAAATGTGCTGTTTCTGTGTCCAATGAAACGACAGGAAGTAACTGAAAATGATGAAAAGCACGCAGCTTTTGTCCTTGCCACTAGTAAGCTGTTGATTGCAGTGTAGTTTACTGGATCTTGTACATCTTGGTTTGGCTTCTGAATAGTTTTGGCTCTGATATATTTCATCATTATTCTTAATTTCCCATAAGTAAGCCTCCAAACTTTTTGTCAGTTTATGCAAGGACACCAAACGTTTGCACTCAGTCAGTCTACCTGCTACCTCAGGCATCTGGCGCCTTAGAGACGGATGGAGTTTGTAGTTTTGCTGTGCGAGTGCACATCAGATATCTTTGCATGTGGTTATCCTCAGGGCCTAACTAAAGCCCCAAGGAGCTCACTGATGTATTTATTTAGAGGGGGGGGCGGGGGAGAGTATTCCAAGGTAAAGGTTGCCTTTTTTTTTGAAGGGATTGCTGAGCAGCAACTGCCGTGGAACTGCTTGGGTATTTATTTCGTCTTAAGCGCTAGTGAAGGCAACTGCAGCATTTCCTCTGAAGCCATAAGATGATCTCTTAGTTGTTGGTCTGGATTACCTCAGACAACCCACCCTGTCATTCTCTCAAACCTGCCTACAGAAAGACAAACAGAGAACAGGACAGAGATATGGACACAGGCTTAACATTTAGCAAGTAATAGAGTGCTACTCCAGGCCACAGCTAAATGCATTTGGCTTAGAGTATGGAAAGTTAACTTTAAATGACAGCATTGTGAAAAATGACAGTATGTTACAACCTGGCTAACGTTACTTTATCAACCTAATTACTCTCCCCTAAAAACTGGTGGGTAAAAGATACACAAGATATGGTCAAAAACTTGCAAAAAGTTGTTTTATAAGTATTACATCTTTAGACCATAATAAAACAACTGATATCAACTCTGGATAACTAAGATATTTACTTAATTTTTTAGTGCTCCTCAGATAGCTTATCTCAATGTCCACTTCTTTTTCCTCCTCCATGCCTTCTTTTCTAGTCTTTTTTTATATATATACTGTATAGATGCAAGGGACAAGGCTTGAAACTTGCTGCCTCCTGTTCAGTATATTGATATGTAATTGCTGCAGTAGTGTATGTGTCTAAATTATGTTTTATTTGTAACCTGTTTTGTGATTATTTCCAGGACTCAGGGCTTGCTGGTGAAGCGACTGGAGCGTGGGGGCAAAGCCGAGCAGGAGCGTCTCTTCCAGGAGAACGACTGTATTGTCAAAATTAATCAGGGAGACATTCGCCACCTGCGCTTCGAACAGTAAGCTCCAAAGTCGGCCATCTATTGGTGGTTATATATGTGACATCATCTTTTCCATACATTATACACTCTAAAGTTTCTACTTCAGTATGTCCTCTTCTTGTCAGGTGCATTGCATGCCATCCATTTTAATTTCTTTCACTGCTTCCTGTTAGGACACATGCAGTGAGCACGGTCCTCCCAGCCCATACTGTGAGCAGTGGCAGTAAATAGTGTTGCTGTAGATAAGTGGAGCCCAAACGTCAGGGAGATGTGACACCCACACAGCTGCACAATAAAACAGAAATATTACTGACTTTGTTGGCCTTCCTGTAATAGGTCTCAGTGACCTGCAGTCCTTCACCACCGCTGATCCAAAACCACCCACACTCTTCTCTTGATTCATTTCTATCGATTCATCGCTCCTCTTCATTTCTTAAAGTGGAATAAAGATATAAACCTGGGACTTTTCCACCCATTTACCCCAAGCCACCATTCTCCCTCACACACACATACGCCCGAATGTGAGCACTCTCACACATACTTGCACATGTTACACTTAGCTATGACACCTTAACTACACTTGTGGCTGTGTGTGTGTGTGTGTGTGTGTGTGTGTGTGTGTGTGTGTGTGTGTGTGTGTGTGTGTGTGTGTGTGTGTGTGTGTGTGTGTGTGTGTGTGTGTGTGTGTGTGTGTGTGTGTGTGTGTGTGTGTGTCTCAGGCTGAGAAATAGATTGCTTCTCCTCCAGGCTGGATTCTGTAGGCAGTGTACGGAGGTCTGCTTGGCTTTCTCCCTTATCATCCATTCCTCCACAGGAAGAAATAGCCCGGATTCGTGCTAACGAAGGCCCAGCCTACAGTCATACTGGGCTGGACATAGTCATCTAAAACCACTGGGCTTATGCCACCCTGCTGGATGATTGGCAGAAACCAAGTTTTGAACCCCTCTCTATTCAGAAGTAGACTAAAAAATTCTTTTTTTCTGACAATTATCACTGTCAAAATGTATGTTCTTTAAGCAAGGCGTACCTAAACTTTTATAACCAACTTTCGCAAAGATAAGAAAAGCTCTCCATCAGCTTTTAAACTTCCAGACTATCACGGTTACCTTACCACATTATGTTAATGTGTTCATCAGACTGTGTACAAAGCCACTAAGGTTTTAGCATTCATTTTTTTCTTTCTTTTCAAAACGATGCTATGTCATTAGTAAACATCCCAGTTTCCTTCCAAGCCTTTTCTACTGTGAAAGAGGCTTACAAACCAAATCCACTAGGGAGTGATGTTTTGTAGCGTTCCGCACTTACCCCATGCCAAACACGCTCCGCACCAGCATCCAAATGCATATGATGTTTGTGATTTTGCATGAATATGAGTTGAAGGAGCTAAACTTTCCTCCCCGTCCGCCCCCCTGGCTCTCTCATCACTTCCTACCCCAGATGGTGCGCCGCACAGAGCAACAATTTAAAGTGATAGTCTAATCTCCTTGGATTGTTTTGCTTGGGTAAATATTTTGAACCGCTTAATCTAACTGAATCTAATGATGCATTGATGGGGTAATTTATTATTCAATCAGGCTCGCATGGAGGCTGATTACTGGAGTGATGGCACTGTATATGTGCAGGTGGGAACATTTGTGCACAAACACGCATACACACTCGCACTCAGTCACTCAGTCACTCAGTCATCACCCCTCAGTGTGCACATGTGAGTGATTTTTGTGAATTACCATAAGAATGAAGATGGGAGAGACCAAATCCTGCAGAAGTGGCTGGGTACGCCGTGCGCGCCTCGCCTCTGTGACACTGCTCGAATGAAGTGCTGTCTGTTGTGGCAGAAGCAGCTTAACGGCTGTCATTTGGATAGAATCAGCATGGTATTACTGGCGTGGTAATGGGTGTCTGAAAACAGGAGGTGGGATTGTTGGAATCCAAAAATCCTCCGCGTCTCTGGCCCCCTATGCTGCAGCATGGCTCGCTCCTGGCCAGCCTATCTATATGCTAAGTGCCACCGGCAAACCAGACTAAACAATTCTTGCGTCTCGGAATCATGTTGTGCTCTTGTCTTTCCTTATTCGGCCCCAAAGTCGCATGAGACTGAGTGTGTGTTTTGGCGATTTTTTTCTTATTTTGTGTGTAAGGAGTGAAGTGTAAAAAAAAAAAAAACACACACACACACCCACACACACAAAAAAAAAAAAACAAAAACACACACACACACACACACACACACACACACACACACACACACACACACACACACACACCCAGACTACTATACTGTAGAGAGACTTTGATACTCCTCATACATGTTCCACTGGTATAATATAGAATACACAATATATAATGTTTCATCACTGACTCACCATTCACCATCCTTATCTCCTTCCTGTCTTGATGCTGGTAATTATAGATAATGTAATTTCATTCCTCCTGTGCTGCTAGCAGCTCTGTGAATAGCCATGCTAACCTCAACTCTCCCTATTGCCTCTCAACATACAGCACCACATAGCCTTCCTTATCCTTCTATATCGTACAAGCTATGATAGTACACTATTGTACTTGTATCTCTTATCATGCTCAAGCTAATTCATTTCTGTTTGCATGACCTCCCCTCTCCCTCCCACTTTCTCTGCATCACCTCCAGAGCCCAAAACATTTTCAAGCAGGCGATGCGTGGGCCCGTCATCCTTTTTCACGTGGTCCCCGCAGCCATGAAGAGACAGTACGAGCTGCTGTCGGCCCAGAGCGAGCTCAGCCCGCCCCAGTCCAACAGAGTCCGTTTTCGCCAAGACTTTCAGCAGTCGGGGGACAGGTCCAGTTTGGTGGGGGGGGTGACTCCCAGAGCTGGACCACAACCAGGCCTCAACCACGAGTAGGTTTCAGAGTTACCTTGTGTATCCCTATCCCACAAACATGTGGACATTGAGTAGATGTTAAGAAAACCTACACAGATTTAGAAAGCCAGATGAAAGTGAGACACACAGTACCATGAAATGAAAGTTGCCCTTTTGTCCAACTAGTTGTCTGAAAAAAATAACAAAGGTTCATGTTTTTGCACAGACGTAGGCTAAGAAGTCTCAGGCTCCCAATGAATGCAGTTCTGTTTTAATCACACCAGTCAATGACTTTTCCTCAATATGTTCACTGTAAATCCATCAATGTTTATAAGCGACACAATAAGGCAAGAGAGCAGTTTAATAATCATTTCTACCTGAGACCTCCAAGTCTGCATCACTGATCATCTTGTTAAAAGCCCATTTTATCTGCCTGTGGTTACTATTAATTTCTCTAATGACTTTGGCCTGATTCCAGAAAGCTAAACATGTGGGTGTTCATCAAGTAGGTCCTTGTGTACGGGTTTACTGTCTTAATTTCCATCATATAAATTCATAAATCATCTTTACATTCTCTGTATGTTACATTAAGTCAATATTCTCTATTGCACAGAAATAATCATTGTATTGTTAGTGCATCCTATTATAGCAGCCTGACAGATATAAGCCATATATGTCCTGATACTTGTTTAAAATATGATTTTTTTGGCATAATATGATAAAAAAAATGTGTTCTTGTTTGAGTTGTTGAAATCTTGACTTACTACTAGTTTAAAAAAAAATCTACTTCAACATATGCCATAGGACATATTGGACTCCTCAGAAGAGATACGTCTCTAAAGTCATTCCCACTTCCTATTGTACATTCTGTCAACCTGAACAAACTGGAACTTTCCTACATATGGTCTGGGAGTGTGAACAGGTACATGAGTTCTGGCATAAAACAACCTCAATAATATCTGATGTGATGGGATATCTAATCCCTACTGACCCGATTGTTTTGTTACTGGCGACTCTAAATTACACCTGCTTGTGAGACAGAGGAGAATTTGGCTAGCTGGCTCAACTGCAACCAAGACACACACACACACTCGCTTTGTATAAAACAGTGGTTAGTGTATCTCCTAGACATAGTTATGCTTGAGCTCTCTACAGCAAGGATTAACAAAGCCAAATCATCGACTATCAGCCTGTGGGAAAGCGCAGCAGCACAAATATCAGATCTAATGACCTCAACGCCACAAAAACTAGAGGAGAGCGACTAGGCAAGGTGTGATTTCTGTTTGTTTGTTCTGTTTTCCTCGAGACCGCAGAGGGTGGGGGCTGGGAGAGGGTTTTTGTTCTTGTTCAATTTGTGTTTCTCTGTTCTGTATGTTTGAATATAAAAAAGCAATAAAAAATGTATCTAAAAAAATAAAAAAACAATACAGAAAATACCAAAACAGCATGCTGGAAATGTCGAAGGAAGTACACTTGTGCTTTCTTTTCCCCCACATTATGTCACTGTTCTGTAGGCACAAAACAAATCAAACCTTTATCTTTGTCTTGCTCTATAGCCACCAAGGACCCCTGGCAGGAAGCACCCCAGAGCTGAGCCGACGGTACACCACGTTACCAGCCCCCTCCACCTCCCCCTCCCTGCAGCGCAGGGTAAGCACAAATCCATCCACCAGCTCCTACCTAAAGAACAAAGGACGCAGATTCAACATCCAGCTGAAGAAAGGTAAGAACCAGCAGACTCATGAACACCAACAATCCCATTGTCCTTCGGGGACGAATAAAGTTGAAAGTTAAAGTTGAATGCCTGATTTTAAAAGTGAAAATCTTTCTCTGCATTTCATTAGAATAATACGTTTGTATTTCCATGCATCGCTCTGACCATGTGGTGTTTTCCTCACCTTAAGATCTGCTTTGCCCGTTCGTGTGGTATTTTGCCGCCCAGCTCAGAGCACGCGGTGCACACATGGGAGGAGAGGCGCATACAGGACGGAGAAATGAAATGGAAAATTGTGTCTGAATAGACCTTTCAGAACTAAATTCTGTTTCTGGTGCAATGTCACTCCGCTGCCACTATGTTTATTTTATTAACAAGAGCAAACCAATTATGTGGAGCAAATGCACAGTAATAAATAAAAAAAAAGTAAATAAACTATTTGAATTAAACACTCTCCAACCAGTAGATCTCTTTAAATCAGAATTTAAAAAAATAACGCTTAATGTGGTTAAAGCAGGAACATCTGTAAATCAGTCTGCATTTATCCATAAATTAATATGGATGATTCTTACAGTATCTGTTGCCGACAGCTACTTTGTACTGTATGAAAAGCTTTTCCTTCAGTTCCTCCAATCCCTGCAGCCATCTGAAAGCAGCAGGACAGGCATGCTGATAAATCTGTAACCTCCGATTGAAGATGTGCTGCACCAGAGCGCATTACCATTACGCACGGTCCTCCACTGTGTTTACCTTCATTAAATCACATGCAAATGACACCAAGCTGCTGCAAAATCACCACACACACCTCTACACGCATCATTCTGGTCGATTATAACGCATTATTCTGGCCTCTTATACGAGAGGCATCGGATTACTGGAGCCTGTTAATCCTGCTTTACAATAAATAAATTAAAAAAACAGCTCCTCATGTTTTACCCTCAAAATGCATTGCAAAGCTCATGCTACTGCTCTGCACCATCCAGACAACTATATGACTTTCCGGAGAAGCCAATGTGTTGAGCTAGTGAGGCATCATGCCTCACTGTGATGGCAGATTTATTTATTTATTAATCACCACATCCAGCAGCATTCTGCATTTAAATACACTTACATTTTAGCCTAGAAATCTAGACGCACCCTAGCGGCAGCAAAATTATTTTGCAGCCAGGGCGGTCTAGGCACTCTCCGACTGACTTGCGAGCTGGAAAAACCAAACTCTGGTCAGGCCAATTACATCGTGTATAGAGTCGGTGGGCGGGCTTATGGCTGCTGCTGCTGCTGGGAACAGTGGTCTTCTGGAAGACTTGGAGTTCAGCTTTTCTTTGAGAAAAGAACAAAGAACGGCTCTGAAGTCATTCTTAAAAAAGGAAGATGTTTTCAGAGTTTTGCCGACCAGATACGGCAAAAGTTTAATCTATCAACTATCTTCGC
The DNA here is from genome assembly GCF_010015445.1 of Perca fluviatilis. Classification (NCBI taxonomy): domain Eukaryota; kingdom Metazoa; phylum Chordata; class Actinopteri; order Perciformes; family Percidae; genus Perca; species Perca fluviatilis. The sequence continues at coordinate 7,138,449 of NC_053133.1, read as the reverse complement.
TACCTTCTTCGTTGCTTTGCCTGGTTGTAGCGCTATCCTATTGCGTGCAGAGGGAATTTGAAAGACAACCGTTTATCCCGCCCCTCGGATTGAGCCCTGTCAATGGTGAGTTCCCAGACCCAACATCTTGTCAGGCTACTTAAAGTTCACTTTGAGACACAAACATACAGTTTTACTCTTTTGATCATCAAGCAGCTGAAACCAGTTCATCCTCCAAGTGGAGAGCAGATGCAAATAACACCCCTCTCTCTCTCTCTCTCTCTCTCTCTCTCTCTCTCTCTCTCTCTCTCTCTTTCTATTTCTGCCTCTATTACGTTTGTCCCACTCTGTCACCACTCTTTACTCCTCATGGAAACAAAGTGGACAATGGGCCGTCTCATCATCTTTATGCATTTTTCTTTCCCCAGAGTAAACGATCTATCAAGAAATATCCAAACTCTCTGCTTGCCTCTGGGCTTTGTTTAAGAGAGCAGGCCAAAAGCAAACACTGATCAACGGCTTCTTGAAAGCAGAGGTTGTGGTATGTTGCGCTCAGGCCACATCACCATGGTCTTGTGGTTGAAATATTAAGATTCAGCAATCAGTCTGCTTCCAGCTGAGGTTGGTTTGTTTGTGTACTTGGACAGGCCTTTTGATACTGCAGAAGTTGTATATCTTAGCCAACCAAATAGTGGTGTGTTTACTGCCAGACTCAATCTGACCTCATCACTTCACTATCTTTATATGAATTGACGAGCAGTTGGTTGTAAAATGAACCAGTGCTGAGGTGGCTCGCCTACTCTTTGTCTCTCTCTTTCACTTTGATCCTTTTTTTTCTGTTGGAGGGAGCAGATGTTAAGTCGAAAGCTGGCACCGAGGCCGTAGCAGCAAGCTTCAGGGAATAGTGCAGCAAGTGAGGGCAGCAGCGCAGGCTAAATGCAACGCACTCGAGGGAAATGCAGTCACAAGCTGCTCTAATATATTTGGCCAGGGTCCCTGAGCACTGCCAGCAGAGTTTCATAGTTCTTATATGCACAGTGGGGCTGCAGTGCAAGTTAAATATTTTGTGATAAAGTTCTTCTCTTTTTTTTCTGCACACAAACCTCTCATTTCAGTGAAACCAAGCTGGGGCAATGTTGGTGGAGCTCCAGCAGCTCCAGAGACTGTTGCCATTAGTATAGTTTATTTTCACTAGCCACTTCGTGGTCTGATTCAACACCAGTCATAACTCTCAAAAGTATTCTTTTGCCCAAGTGACAATAATGGTTTCTGAGATAATTGCTTGTGATTTAAATTGGGGCTTACCGGAATGGATGCGCCTCGCTTGTAAACGTCAAGCCATTTGTGTGTCTAAATGGAGATGAATTATTGTCCAAATGTTGTTGAATTGGAAATCTAACTAAAGCACTAAAATCCAAAAGAGTCGAGGGAAGTGTGCCCCTGGAATCCATTTTGACAGTTCCGTATGATTACCATCAGAGTTTATCACTACTAATGTACTTTTAGAAGGGCTTCAGCAGTGTTGTTGACTCGTTATTGTTGTAATTCGGTCTAAGTGGGCCTGAGTTCCGAGTGGGAGGAGCAGATCTTACTTGGCAAATTAACAAGAGTGACTTAATCAAATACTGCAGTAGAAAAGGACATACACACCCCATTAAGTCATTCTAATGTGCCTCAGCCTCTCCTCATGTTTGCTGTTTAATTGGCTTATTGGAGCCAGGATTCCAACTAATCCAGAAAGGATACAATTACTTTTATCCTGGTCTTCTATTACCCAAAATAAAGACGTCAGTGGTTAATTACTGTAGGCCTATTAGAGATGCATTCTCCTAATTGCCTGATTGGAGACCGTTAATGACGGGATCTTTCAATGGGCAGGAGTTTGATTCTGCTCATTAGGCCGTGTGCAGGCCAGGGGAAAGGGAAAGACACTGGCATGGGAGGGGGGGTTACAGTGGAAAAGGGGACATAGACTGTGGTTTAGGGGATTTAAAAGGGGAGCTTTAATGTGCAGCTTATTCGGATCTGAAACTGTAGGAGAGAAGCACGGTAGGATATAACTGATAATGGGGTAATGATGAAACTTTATTTAGAAATCACATTGGCACCTTTTTGGTTAGAGATTTGTCTTCTTGTATTACTCAATCTGTGTAGTTCAGTTTTGAGTATACCAACTGCACTGAGTAGGAGGCTGATTGCCATGGCCTTTAAAAGTTTAGTAAGAAGACAAACTTTGCAGATTTAACATTCAACACATAACGATGGCAGCTTTGTCTGTCTGCTTAGTTATCATGCTGCATTGATGGAGGGATCATAGCACGTCATCATCCTCAACAGCTCAACTTTTTGACTTTATAAGCAACCTCTTCATCACCTTTCCGCAAGTTTGTTTGTGTGCAGAGGCCACAAGAAGGTTGCCACGCGCAGTTCTCCCTCTTTGTGATTTTTTTTTTTTTTTTTGTTCATCAACACCATCACTGTCAGCAAGACAACAGAGAGTTTGTCAGACAGCGAGAGAGACATACTGGGAAAAGTAGGTCATAATGAGCCATGAGGTGCTGACAGCTCTGTGAAATGAGCAGCTACTTTGACATGAATGCTAATCACCGTTGCTACCATCAGAGAAGCCTCCGCTGAAACCGCATACTGCGACTTTCCCTACTTGACTGCTAGAAATGCCGATGGCTAGGTTATGCATGGTGGAATGTATCTCTGAACACTGTTCTTAATGACTCATTGAAAAGCATTACTGTATGTAGCAGGATTATTGAATTTTTAAATATTCTGTCAAAGAATTATCAGACAAACACAATTTATTTAGTTTACCCCTTTCCATAGCTGACATTTGAAACCATTTCTTGCTTTTATTTGACAAATTCAGGTCTGTTCGGCAGAAAAGGTCAGCCTGAGATCATCTTATTTATCCGTTATTGTATTTGCCTATTTCCTCCGGACCAGTAATTCATATTCATTTGATAAACCTTGAAGGTCAGTCTTAAAACCTAAAGGAAATAGTTTTGCACAGCTGCTATCTGAAGTGTTTTCTCAGATTTAGCCTTATCACTCACTGCACTTCAAAAAAGGTATGTAGCTCTTGCTTAATGATACATCAGTAAGAAAAACAACTATTAATGGATAAGGATCACTGCGTTCTACATTATGCAAACTTTAAACTCTCTATATATAGTAGAAGGTTGCCTTGACCCAGACATGATTTGAGCACAGCCTCCTGCCCTGCTGTTGTACCAAAAAGTCCAATGGATTTTTTGGTTTTAACATCTGGCGCATGGTACGCAGATGATTTAGAAAACAGCATTTTTGCTATTTTTGCTATTTAGGTGAAGTTCACTACATTTCAAGAGGCTATTGAGCAGCATTTTGATGCATTTTGCAATCCATAATCATTCACTTTTCTCTGCTTATTGTGGTCACTAACCGGCCTTTAATCCAACCGTAACTTACGAGAGTGGCTTTAAAGTCCACATGCACTTATCATAAACACTCAATTTTGGTTCATAGCATTGACACTATATTTAGAGTTAGGGACATGTTTTCATTTTTGACTTCCTAGAACATGTGAGTGAGACACACCCTTATGGCAAGGATGGAAGTAAGTATGTTTGTATTAACTATAGGTGGTTCAGAACATGGTAGAAAACCATAATTTGTTCCCTGCATTGTGGTTTCTCATGTTACAGCGGCATGTAATGAAAAGGATCTTTCAGAAATGGTTTCAAGAGTCTGTCCAGTTTAAGAGTCACAGTGAAAGCGCCATGACAGCGCGGCACAACATTTTTAGGTTCCTTTCTCTTACTTTTCTTTTATTAGAAATGACTATAATGAGATAAACAATATTTCTTCTAAAACGCATATATAGGAACAAAAAAAATCTAATGATATTTGTATTGTTTTCATAGCCACAGTGTTATATAGTACATACTGGTTAGTGACTTTTTGAAATGAAAGCAAGAAAATGAATGTCACTATGTTTACCTGGAGAAACAAATCTTTTGTTGTTGACATTTATGAACTCATATGGAGGTGCTGGAGCACTTTACTAAACATAAACACATGCGCATTATTTACTTCGCCCTCTTCAGAACGATAAAGCTTCTACAAGGCAGTAAATCAGTAATATCGCTGTGATATTTCTGTGATAGCACAGCGCGAGAGCATGTCGGTTGACAATCTTTCATTTTTACTGTTCAGGTTCATGCACTCCATGCTGGCAAGACATACCTAATGAAGTGTCCTTGAGCAAGACACTGACGTCTCAAGGATTGATGTTGTATGGGAAACTTCTGAACTCGCTTTATGGCAATTAGGCATGAAAAAAAAAACACTACTCAGTAAAATATCACATTACATTTCTTACTATATTCATATTTTTTCCATTATTCCTAGGTCCAGAGGGTCTTGGGTTCAGCATCACATCCAGAGACGTCCCCATTGGTGGCAGTGCTCCCATTTATGTCAAAAACATCCTTCCTCGAGGGGCCGCCATCCAAGATGGCCGATTGAAAGCTGGAGACCAGCTGCTGGAGGTGGGGCAGCACTTCCTTGCAACCTCTAACCATATAGTGTTCACATACAATCTCACATGTGTGCTCTGTGAGATTGTATGTTATTTCAAAGACTAATTACTCTTTTGCTGGTATGGTTTTTGTTCTGAAATTAAATCTTACAGAGCTTTTTGTTGAAATGAGTCAAACACACTGCGTTCCCTATGGCTACAACAATTCAGCTCCAGCTTTGAATTGCTGACGAAAAGTGGTTAGACGGAACAATATTTTGATTATACTTCAATCAGACTGACATGAAAATCAGCTAGTGCTCACTTTAGGGGGAAATAACCCATGCTTAATACCAGCTCCAACTGTCTCAGAGGGTAATCTGCATAAAGGTTATGTGGAGGCCACAAAGAAGATTTTCCCTCATTAAAGTTAATTTTTCTTCCGAGTGTGTGTGTGTGTATCTGAGTGTTTATTTTTGCCTGTATATATGTGCTTATCTGAGTACTTATGATACTGTGTGTGTTGGTGTATGTGCAGGTTAGTGGAGTGGACCTGAATGGTAAGAGCCAGGAAGAGGTGGTGGCCCTGCTCCGAGCCACGCCCATGGATGGAACTGTGAACCTGTCGGTGATTCGCCCAGAGGACTCCCTGCTGCCCCGAGAAGTGGTCAGTAGCCAGCCAGCACCTCACCTTATAACATATTTTCAATACTGCTGTCCCACTCAGAAAATAGAAAAATATCACTTTACATGTGACAGTTGATTGCAACAAGTTGGAATTCCCACATGTCTTAAAGGGCCAAATACTTGATACTGGAAAAGAATGGTACCTTATTATTCTCACCCTTAAACAAAAAAGAAATGCAGAACAGAACACTATTTTTTATATATTCAACTTTTGTTTGTCTATCTCTCCATTATACTGTAAGTGTATATTATACATATACACTTACAATGTTTAAATTCTTGTGTCATGTGTAATTCTATCAGTGTTGCTTTCCTCTGAAGGATGTATGCCTACAAAATACATGTCCTAAAAATCACAGTGATTATGAATTAACAAGTGATAATTCTAAACGTGCGGCATTGAAGTTCATATGCACCTTAATATTTAGCAGCCAGCCCACTTTTACCCACACAGAATGAGAATTGAGATTCATTGATCACACACGGTTCCCTAAGTTTCACACCTTTAGTGCAGATGCGCGGTGCACACACTCACACATCCACATAGAAACACACACAGACACACTCTCGCACTCAGACACACATTCTACGTACAGGGTGACTTTGGCTGTCGTGCAACAGATGGTGAGGCTACTGACCTCGTCCAGCCTGCGCTCAGTCGCTCTGACAGCAGGCTCGGGGCGGCACAGCACCTTGGCAGGCCAGGGGCCCCTGATGCCAACCTCAATCCTACCCATAATACTCAGCCCGGCACCCGGGCTGTTAACCCCGCCATAGGAGCTGTTCAACCTGTGGAGTAATGGTCCTCTGAGACACATTTTACTCTGCTAATGTGCTGTTTCTCCAGTTAGTGCACAACCCCCAGACTTGGCTCCAAATGTATCGGTCTACAGCTTTTCTTTCATTTTAATATTCATAAAGTGGCAAATGGGCTCATATTTCATTCCTACTATCAAAGAACAGTGGAGTCCCGAGATTTTAATGTAGGAAGCTTTCTCAATCTCAAAATGTGTTGTTGATGTTAAAAGTGTAAAGGCAAAATAATGTGGCTATACATGATCTTATTGGCTTCTGCTGACCTTCAAGTTACTCAACCGGCTCTTTAACCACTACAGCCAGCACTTACATTCTAACGGGAGGGATGCACCGAACTGATTCTTACCTCTTGTCAGCAGCCTCGAACGCCAGAATGATGCCAAGAGTGGTGTAAAAAAAAAAAGCAAAGCTGCCTATGGGCTGTCGACTCATGAGAGGTGTGGTGTGAGAGTTTGATGGCTACGCTCTCCTAGCTCCTCAGGCATGATGCGATTAGAAAAAGCCCATCATCATCACTGTCTAATAATCTCCCTCTGTTTTTTGCCTTTTTTGACCAACTTCTGAGAGAGAGAGATAGAGAGAGAGAGAGAGAGAGAGAGCAAGAGAGAGAGAGACAGAGAGAGAGACTGCTACTTAATATTTCATCTCTTTCCATGGTAGATTAGCATTTTGCTACTGTCTTCCTTACTGTTCCTTTTTTCTCGTCCTCTCACACACTTTCCCATTTCCCAGCAGTGCTTTCACAAATCTCAATAATCCCTACAAGTATGTTCATAAAAATCAGATAAGGAGGCCAAGGCTCTGCCGGTGACAGTTATTGCAAATAAAGCATGGAGGAAAAGCATGGCTGGTAATTGCCTCCTCTGTCACACACTCTGGATTGGTGTGCAAGTGTGTGTGTGTGTGTGTGTGTGTGTGTGTGTGTGTGTGTGCGTGCGTGCATATATATACGACACACTCTAGTGCCAGGACGCACATAAACACACATGTGTAGATGATCGTTTACTTGCTGTCATTCATGTAATTCCCTCGATTGACAATGTGATGATGTTTTAAACTGTAGTGTGAGTGACATGCCATAGAATTGCAGGCGTCTGTCAAAGATGAATAGCCTTCCACGCACGCACGCACACACACACACACACACACACACACACACACACACACACACACACACACACAGGAGATCCAGCAATATAGATACAAAATAGAAAGTAGATATTTTGGTGGAAGGAGGGATTCCTTTTGTTTAGATGTTTTAATGTATGCCAGCCGTACTGCACACGTCCCCATAGGAATAAATTCACCATCCCAGCATGTTTGCGCTGCGTCTGTAATTACTACTGTCGGGGTGTATTTCGACATGCTTTCAGCAGCAATAGCAGTAGCTCTCGATATCTTTCAATAAGTGTGTACTCGCCGCGAGGAGAAAAGGTTAAAAGGTAAATAGAGCAGAGTGGGGTGTCTCTGTGATTTCCCCCTGTCTTAGTCTGTCTGGGTACCTTTCCCTTGCTACTCCAGGGATAGCAATAGACACTTTCAGACGGATACAGTATGTTGTATCAGAGAGGTAGAGCAGCTTTAACCTTTACCAGACACTGGACTCAGCACTAATAAGCCTGCCCTTTCATACTTCTTTCTTCTCTCTTAAACCTTTACTATCCATGATCATATTTGTCATTTGTAATATTCCTCTTTGGTTCTGTTGTGTTGTATAAGTTTGGTCCTATGTGACAAACCGTTTGAACTTCCGGTTATAAGACATTCATTGAAAGAGGAGGGGCGTGACGAGCAGAGACATTCAGACAGAGTTCTCTCTGAAAGCTCTTGCTTGAACCCGGAAGACGCAGTAGCGGGCGCTGATCAATGGCAATGTGAACAAAGTCACTTTAAGCTGTGTTATTCCTTCACTTGACAGCTCTGGGAGTTCGAATGAAGGATTGGTAGGCAGGATTTTAACAGACTAAAGTCAAAAGGATTGTTCCCCCCCCCCTACGGGTTTGGAGGTTAATTCATCACTTGGGTCATGAGAGAAGGCTGTTATAAGGGGGTAGAAAGACTTGTGTCAGACATACCTTGGTAAATAATATGAACATGACACAGTGCTTTGTGATCTTTAGAAAACTTTATTAATGGTCTCTGAGTGTGTGGGTCTTCACACCTTTGTAATGATTCGTATTAGAGGTAAAGGAATTTGGAGAAAGAGTTCATCTGACATAAATAGACTAAGGAGTGGGGTAAGAGAGGCAGGGGTTGAAAGAAAAGGGACATTGAAATGGAAAATGATCTAAAAGTAATCATCAATTGAAATATGGATGGATTGGAGTTTGGGTAATATTCAAAGCAAATGGTGTTTGATTTTGCCTCAGCTCTCCCCAACCACCATGCTCTACCCTCTCCCTTCATATTATTGTAGTGGTGACCACGAATAGTTGACTACTTGACGGTTTGACGGTGAGATTCAAAACAGGCTACTTAGATCGAACCGTCAAGTCGCAGTGGTGAAAAACATGGTTATGAAACAAAGGATCATTCCATTCCATTTCATTTTAGGCTATATGGGGATGATGAATATCTGATTTTGTATGGCCTATTTTGGAATACATGTATTAATCAGAGCACTCACATAAGAACATAGCACTATCAGAGCGCAATTTGTTTTTAAATTTGTGAATGACTCTGTCAAAAATTCAACAAGTTGGGGTAACTTGCAGAGCTCGCAGCTCTCTCTCATTGACTGTCCACTCACTCCCTTGTCGTTCCCCTTCTTTCTGTGGACTGCTACAATGGGGGGAAATTATTTAAGGGTTTATTACAACAACTAAAATCTAACTAAGTGGCTAACTAAGTGACATGTTCTGTCTGTCTGTCTATCAATCTCCATTTTGTTCTATTATTATTTTTCTACATACTGCTTAAACAGAGGGGCAAAAACACTACTGACAACACATGGAGCCGGGCACGTTTAAGCTTTTTTGTCTGTGGAAAAAATGCAAGCGAAGGAGAAGGAAGGAAAAAATAAATAAATCAGTCGACTATAGGCATGTCTGGACCAATCAAATTTGACTATGTACATTCTTGGTCAGGGCACCAACATTATTCATGACCTTGGATGCAATCACCTGCCTGCTAACACTGACCACAGCAAGGCTCAACAGTAAAGTTGTATTACAAAACCTCCCCAGACACACTGACACACATGCATACCACTGAAATACACACATAGAAGCAAGCAAGGCACATTTAAACACACACATATACACTACACACTTCCCACGCATAGCCGGTGGATGTTATTTATTGTTGGCATTTATCTCCCAGTGACCAGCACTGTTTGTGCTTATAGCTGCGAGCGACACCGAGCCTTCAGTCCACATCGCCCTGCTGTGTGGAGTGGAGATTGTTTTTCCAGCTCCCTTTTTTTCCCTGTAATAACCAAGTCAAATGTCACGCTTCACTGTGCAACAAGCAGTGGTAACAGTCAAGAAATGAGGAACCATTCCTGCCTCCTCTTAAAGATGTCCATCCACACCCTGCCGCCAGTGATGGAACTCACAACATCATTTCACCTGTTGTGGTGCCATTAAGAGCAGACACAGCCAAACAAAGACAGAGGAGCATAATCTGTGACGGCCAGTTTACTACAAAAACAGTTAGTTGGATGAAAAAAAAGTGCAGGCCTGCCAGTGACAAATCATTTTAATTCATTCTAAGCCTCTCGCTACAGTGTGAGTGAATTAGCCTGTTGATATTGCTGCTGTCATGCCCTAAACATATTTAAAACAACACCACAAATTCTAAACCAGTCCATGTAAAACCTGACACACAATATGGGCTTGATTAGTCACATATGCTCAAGTGCCATAAAAACATTGTTAATTCTTGCCCTTACATCATTCCGTGACCTTAGATTTTTTTAAACTTCCAATAGGACTAGGGACCGTGGAGAACAAATGGGCTCGTGAAGCTGCTGTTGTAACACTGTGGACCACATACGAGCAATTAAACAGTACATTAAAATCCCCTCTTTACGATCATATCACACTTGTCACTGATCCATTAGTAGCTATATCTGCCAAGCAATGAGAATCTTAATTGCTAAATTAATTCTGGCCTCTGATTGATGTGACAGTCAAATTTATGGCTCGTGCGAATGCTGGGTTACGCAGTAGACAAATGCGTGACAGTATTGCTGACAATTATAGCAGACTAATGGCCTGTTTCATAAGTGCCAACCCTGGTGGCCGGGTTTAAAATCCTCCCTGCCATGTTTTTACCACTGGACTGTAATTGAGGCATTCAGGAGTACTCCATTTGCAGTAAATTTGCTTTTGTTGAAATCCTATTTATATAAGTCTCTGAAATCAGTATATACAGTAGAAATAAAAGCACTGGTTCCCCAACATGGATGATATGGTATCCAAACAAGCTCACCATTGTTGTTTTTTTCTTCCAAGTCAAGGCAGTCATCATCAGTAGTGATTAGTAGTAGTGAAGCATTGCTTTGCGCAATTATTCACAGCAGATGATATCTCTGTTCCTTTTTCTTTAGCATTCCTCTAACAGTGGTACACATTTGGCTTTTGTTGTGGTGCCCACAGTACCAGAGGTGGAAAAAGTACTAAAATATTGTACTCAAATAAAGGCACCAATACTTTGATGAAATATCACACAAGTACAAGTGAAATTACCTTTCTTAAAAATTACTCAAGTAAAAGTAATAAGTAGTTCATTTAAAATGTACTTTAAGTAAAAGTTACTTAAAATGGGGGCGGGGGGATTTAGACGGTGTCCTACATACGTTGTCCTACAGGTTGCTAGTGCTAGACAAAAATTAGCAATGCCACAAAACATGTTGTTTTACTAATTGGCAGTTTGCTATTAGTCACGAAAACTTCGTTTGAAGTACCAATGCACAAATACTTAGCAAAACATGCTTCCGCAGATTAGATGTGGAGTTATCGAATGCTGCCAGTTCAGTTACCTTTGGCAGGCACATCTGGCATTGGATGATGATACTATTGGCCCTCTTGAATTTAAATGAAAAACAGTCTAGTGACGATACGCGTCAGTGGGGCCGTAAACTGTGCAGCAGCTCGCTGGGAGGAGAGCCGCCCGACCGGTCCATAGACAGACGTCTATGGACGCAGCTCGGGAGACTCTCAGAGTTGCAGGGAGGGGGGAGGTACCGTTAGCGGCAACAGGTCAGCGGACCGCTAACGTTAGACCCAGCGGCAGTCAACCTAGATGCTGATCATTTGTCACTGTAGTTGTTCGGGGCGCGATTTTTTTTTTTTCTTCCTTTCGTTTTTTTTTTACTCCGAAACAAATGGGATTTGTAATGTAGCGAAATACAATACTTCACTCAAAACATAATTACTGATTTTAAATTACTACTTGAAAAATACAAAATACACAACAAAACTACTCAATACAGTAACGTGAGTAAATGTATTTCGTTACTTTCCACCTCTGTACAGTACCATTCATGAATCCGCTGTATTAAAGTTGGAAGACAAGAGCAAACTTATGAAGCTGTATTGATTTCCTTGCTGCCGAGATCCATTTACCGAGTCGGTAGAGGGGGAAATGAATTGATACAAGGCAAACAAAACATGACCCCTTGTCTTTGGAGGCAACTAAATGATGCACAAACATGTTGAGTTAGAGCCAGGTTCACCCCTTCTCATTCTTCCATTTACTGCTCAACATGGAATTTAACTTTGCCGTTCTTCCAGTCTGGGATAGTTTTGTTAAACATTGTAAAGGTGGAACATGGAAAAACAACATCTAAGCCCAGAGCAAGGGCTCCATTATGTGAAGCTATCAGGAATCTCTGCAATGGATGCATGTTTAAGGTTACATAAGAGTTCAAATCAGAATCAGAAAAAGTTTTAGTGCCAAGTAGGTCAGCACATACAAGGGATGTGTCTTGGTGATTTAGTGCATAAGAAAAAAGAAAAAAGCTGTACAAAATACAGAGTTTATCTAGGATCAATATGCTTTTGTATGAACAATTGAAATAATCTAAGAAATTAGATCATTTCATCCTATCCTTTTAACTTTCATCTGTGTCTCGGCTTACATGTCATTTCACTCCATCCACTTACAAACACAAAGCAGAAATATTAACCTTTGAAGGATTTAGGAGCGCAGCATTCTGATGATGATAAACCTTTTTGGGTTATTCCACTGAAGGGGTGATAAACAGTGCTATCTTAAACTATCTACAGCCATGCCAAAAAGAAATGACATCTTTGGTGTTAATATAATTAGATGTCAGTTAGAGTAATGCTCTTTCACAGTAAGGATGATGTAATATCTTACAACTTTTGCTAATAAAATGCTTAAGACAGACTCTTTTTTTGTCTGTCTTTTAAGGAGTTTATTTATAGAACATTAGGTTCCTGAGCCAGATATTTTTGCCTTTGTAAAACTTGGCAAACAACTCGAGGAGATGAGTCATTTCTTACCGGCAGAGCTGATAATTTAAGGTGCTGCAACCTTTCTGCAGATATTCACACATCTTCGATAATGAATTCCCTGTTGTACTCTATAATATAACTTAAAAACAAACCAGCTGCTAGAATATAATTGAGTGTAATCAGCAAATTGCTCTACTATTACAAATGTCTGGAAATAGCTCACCCTTACTCTGTTAATGTGTTCTGAAAATACGGTTGGAACTCAGGTGAAGTCAAATTACAGGAATTGATCTGAAGGCCTTTGAAAGGAGCAGTGCAGTGCTGTGGTTTTACAACCTGCAATCAGTGAGAGCATCTATGGATCTACAGAGCTCTTCAGAACAATTTGGCAGCAGCGGAATGCGTCTTAGAGGTCAATTTCTCTTTCACTTCATGGCTTGAAATGTCTCTAAAATGACAGGGCATGGTGATCTGGTAGGTAAGGGCTCCAATGTGTTACCATGGCACCTAAAATCCTTTTCCCATCTCTAAAAAGCTTAGAGATACTTTATCCAAATTGTCCACTGAAAGCTTCATACAATTCATACTTTGCTCTTACCCCCTGACGTTGAGCAGACACTTTTCTCCTCAGTTCTTCCTCTCTGTTCTCTCCTTGCTTTTCTTCGTTTATCACTGAAACCTGCTATTTCAAGAATGCGGATGATTCCTTCCTACAATATTAATTTGGCTACTATAGAATGGTTCTCTGATCAAAGTCCAGAGTTCAGAAACATGCTGTCATAATTAAAGTTAATGCTGCCAAGCGTGGTTGAAGACAATGCCAGACTGGTTAACGATTTCCGTGCGTGTCTCGTCGGCGCCACCTGTTTTCGTTTAGCACTTTTCAGCAGCTGTTCCCGTAATTATGCTTGCTGTCAGTGCAGAGAACGGGAGGGTGCACTGCAGCATTGTGCTATAGCGATAAACAAGGTAGTTAAAGGCCACTTATGGCGACACAGTCACTCTCCCAAAGGGGATTCAGCGTCTGTTTTCAGAACACATAATGGGTTGAAGTGTGTATGTGCAGTTGGACATAGCAAAGCACTTTTTATCCACCATTAGCTTGAAATGAGAGGCATCTGCTTCATAATATGCGTCTATACAGTGGTTCCACTGAAACGCCTTTTGCAGACACTTAGAAATTCACCTTTTATTTTTTTTATCTTCTCTTTGATTAGATATAATTGCCTTCTAAATCGCCCACAGAAACATCTAGTGTCAAGCCAACTCTGTATGAGTCTGTTTTTGGTCGCTCACAGTGAGATCCCCTTATTGATAGCCAATAGCCACATTGCATTTGCAGTGATGTAGATAGGTCTGGCCTCAGATGCCCTCATAGAAACAGACTTTGTTCTGCTAATGAGCCCAATGAGCTTTTTCATTAGAAAATCCCCAAGGGTAACAGTCCCAGTTTGTCAGCGCTGAGTCAAAATGTGCCCATTGAAGAACATGCAATGTTAGTTCAACACTTAAAACCTGCTTCTGCCAGCTGCGCACTTCATGCCCTTTAGTGTTGTGTAACAGCATTGCCTCTCAGGCCCTCATTGTACCTGAAAAGGGCTGAATTTGTTTTTAGGCTTAGGGGTATTTAATATTCGTCCCCAATGTCAGAAAATGTTGCCAGGAGAAACACCGCCAAAAGAAATTTGTGTTACAATACTTATCACGCGTGCACCACTTTTGCAATTACACCCATGGCTGATTTCTTTTAGCCGTTTTAAATTCATTTCCAATGACCTTTATGTCGCCAAATTGGGCCAAGTGTGGAAAGAAGTTTCCAGCAGTGTTAATTGTTTTAGGCAGTGATGTGCAGAGAACTCAGAGTTATGTGTGAATAGAAGTAATTGTGATTCATTTGCACTCTCGGTTTCTCTCTCCCTTGTATCTCACGCTTGCTTTTTTTTTTCTGTTGCTGTGTTCCTCTGACACACACTTGCACACATCCAACACACCTTTCTTATTAGCACGTGACAAGTTAAGCGAGGTAGAAACAAAACAAAAGGCCTATTAAGCAGGCAGGGCTCCTTTGCTAGACTGATGAGTAATGCTTTCCTCTCTGCCCTCCTCTGTTCACCTGCTCGGGTGTCTGCTCAAATGCTGCCTCTATCGCCCTCCCCTGCCAGGACAATAGACTGTAATGAATGGATGCTACCCCGTCACAGTGTTAATTAATAAAGGACTTAATCGTATAATGAAGTGTGACTGCATGGCTGTGTCAGAGAGAGCAAAAAAACAACATGGGCTTCTTTTGTGATGAGCTGGCCGAGTGGCCAGTCATTTGAGCCGTTTGAGATAATGATAATAAGGATATTACAACCCCTCGTAACCACTTAAAATTGGTTTGGTATTAAGTCTTACCTCAATGACTGGTACCTGACAACACCCACGCACCTTTTCTGCGCCAGGCAACATTGCATATTTGCAGCTGGCCACGGTATCTTTTGGAGTTGTTGTGACTTTAAAAAACATGTGATGCAACATCAACTGCACACTCTGCATCAACTGCACCTCTTCTTTTCAAACAGTTAACAACATGTAATAATATAATGTGGTGTGGCCATGACAACAATTTTAAGACTGTAGAGATTCTTGCTTGCGGAAAACAGGATGGTTCGTGGACAACTGGCAGCTTTGTTGCAGTAAGAACACCTTTAAACACAGTTTAACAGTGCCTACATGTAAACAAGTGTGTACACACTTGCCTACACAAGTGTGTGAACAGGAAGATGCAAACATGTACTGAGCAGCAGATGTATCAGAAGATATATCCAAGTTTTACTGTTTGAACAGACGAATCTGAATCTGATTCTGTAGTTTGTTTTTGGAAATCTGACCGGCGACAATGTCATCTCAAAAGTGTGTTGTTAATGGGCAGGTGTACTTTGTTCCTGGCTTTAGCAGCTATAGGGGTGGAGGTGATGGGGACATTCAAGCATTATTATTGAGTAGTGATCTGGAGATGGTTAAGGAGACAATTTGGATTTAAAGGTTAAATGTGCCTTTATTGCCATTCATAAAGAAATAAAATTCATCATCTGCATTTAACCCATCCTATAGGCCTACATAGGAGCAGTGAGCAGCCACAGGCCCCACAAGTCCTGACCTAACAAACCGGAGACTAGAGGAAACCCACACGAACATGGGGGAGAACATGCCAACTCCACCTAGAAAGGCCCAGAGGATCGCACACAGAACTCAGCAGTGCCTACTTGCTGTGAAGCGACAGTGCTAACCACTGATCCACCTTGATTTGTCAAGTCATGTTAGCAGCAGGTTTGAGATAATAATTGGATTTGAGACAAACATGTTGACACAAGATGTTGCAGTTATCAATTTGGGATTCTGGCTGATAACACAGACATATTTCCTGGTGCTTTTTGATTTAAGCGGTTTTAGTGTTTTTACATCAGTAAATCTATTGTCAGTACTTTTATTTTCTCTGTCCCAGGTGCATAAACGGTGCTGAGCTTGGAACAATGAGGTGACTTTTTTTTTTCTCCTGTTCAGAGGTAGTTGATTCCAGCTCTGCCCGAGCTGAATCGGTGCAACGAGGCCTGTCAAGCAGCTTGACAAACTCATTCTTGGCTAGCGGCGCTTGTTCCTGTCTGATGAAAATGTTACACTGCTCCCTCATTCTCTGCCTCGGCCTGCTATTCCCAGAACACAGCTCTGAGTGGGTGGTTATTCTGTCATCATTTTTGAAGAGAGTGTGCACGCGCACACACAGACACACAGGGTCCATCCAACTGCTAGGCTAAAAGCCTCTCCAGGGACATAACTCATATCCCCTATTTATTTTATTTTGATAAAAACATCTTCATTAAAGATAAAGACCCTGCCAATGACGCAAAAGGCCATTCATCCACGAGCGTTCTTTTCAGGATGGAAGTTGTATGTTTGCGCTGCGTTCCTGTGGGCCTGCATTTGAAACCAAAAGATCACATGCCACGAGTTGAGTTAAGGTTGCTTCAATATTTTCAGTTCACAAGCTGTCAAAGCTTTCTTTGCTGACAATTCTGACTCGATGCCTTCACAAGCTCCAAACAAGAATGGGAAGTTAAACATTGTTGATGCATTATATTTACACCTGCACTGGATGTTTTTTTTTCTTGTCCCCTATCCGCTTCATTCAGCCGTCTGAGGGGAAGAAAAGGGTCATTTCCTGACAAGAGCTGGTGATTTCTGTAATACCACCGGAAGTGTTGAAATGCAGCGTGTTTAAATGGATTCCAGCGGTCTGAATTTACTGTGGGTCCAGTCACGGACAAAGCCCAGTTGGCAAGTTGTACAGACAGGTGTACTGCCGTTTTGAAAGCAGGAGAAGAAAAGCAGAGAGAAAGAAAAAGAGGCAGATAGGAGGGCTGTCTGGAGAATAGGGGCTCAGTCAGAGGGTGTTGAAAAGAGCCTCCACCTGAACGCACCGCTGCATCCTAATAACTTCTCAGCCTCCGAAAAAACAAAAAAACACCTTATGCTCTATTTTTCCTCCGCTTCACTCTTTCTCCGAGCAGCTGTGAAGGGCACACACCTGGCTACCATCCATCTGGATGTGTGTGTGTGCATGCGCGTGTATTGATGTGAGTCTATTTAAAGAGGTCTTGCGGTGGGTTTCTGGGGTTGATTGCTCTCATTGCCAGTATTGTTCATGTGGATTTGGCTGCCATGGCAATAACTACGCACGGACAGTTCTATCTGGCCAATCACAGCATGACAGCACTGCTCTTAAGCTTCCTGTAGAGCGGACTCGGGATAGGACAGTTGTTAGCTCTTATATTTTTTTGTGATACATTTTTTTATTGGGACCTTCAGACATACAAAACAAAGTACACAACGTGTGACAGGTGATAGCAGACGGTGCACAGAACAGATAAACACAAGTTGAACTAGAACAAAAACCCTCTCCCACCCCCACCCTCTGCGGTCTCCAGGAAAGCAAAACAAACAATCAAACAGAAATCACACCTTGCCTAGTCGCTCTCCTCTAGTTCTTGTGGCGTTGAGGTCATTAGATCTGATATTTGTGCTGCTGCGCTTTCCCACAGGCTGATAGTCGATGATTTGGCTTTGTTAATCCTTGCTGTAGAGAGCTCAAGCATAACTATGTCTAGAAAATACACCAACCACTGTTTTATACAAAGCGAGTGGGGGGGGCCACCGCTGCGCTATCATTTTCTTAGTTGCAGTTGAGCCGGCTAGCCAAATTTTCCTCTGTCTCCCAAGCAGGTGTAATTTAGAGTCACCATTAAGTGACAAAACAATCGGATCAGTAGGAATTCAACATCCTATCACATCAGATATTATTGATGTTGTTTTATTCCATAACTCATGCACCTGTTCACACTCCAGTTTGTTCAGGTTGACAGATGTATGTACAATAGGGAGTGGGAATGACTTTAGAGACTCATCTCTTCTGAGGAGTCCAATATGTCCTATGACATATGTTGAAGTGGATCTGCTGGTGATTTGGGTTCATGGAACAGTGGAAAATATTGTCCCAAACTGTCTCCCAATTAATTGCATTCCCCTCAGGGATCAGCTCTCGTTCCCATTTCCCCACTATTGGGAGTTCTCCTATGGATACTTGCATCAGTTTAGCATGAATCTTAGACACTAATCCTCTCACAGGAAAATCAACAAACCATTCAATGACTGGGTGCGCCTCAAGACTGTTTCCCCATGGCACTCCATAACATTTTAGGGCTGATCTTAAGCACAGATAAAAGTAAAAGGATGTCCTGGGGACCTCAAAACTAGCTCTCAAGTCTTCAACATACCTTTCTCATTAAATAGCTGGTCTAAAGTATAAATACCTCTGTCACTCCACTGCTTACAAGCAAAGGGTTTGTTACCAGACAGTATGTGTGCATTGTGCCATATTGGGCTATTCAAATGCCACTTATTGGTGTAGCGTAGTTGCTCCTCCACCTGTTTAAAGTTGGTCAATGTGTTGGTGATAATAGGGCCATAGGCTGCATACACTTTTTTGGACACACCCCTGCAAAATCAAGTTCTTGAAGTCGTTGGGCCCTATCTTGCACTCAGCGCAATTGCCTTTGTACATGACGCATGTATCATTCCTATTTTGCACCCGACGCACAGCGGACTTTTCCCTCCACAGACGCACGTCGGTAAATTAGGGACTGTATTTGTGCTCCCGGGGGCGGGATCTGGTCCGGGAGTGGTAATGCGCGATGCGCTCCTGGTGGAGCGGGTGGACGGAGATGGAGTGGGGGGAGGAGGAAGGGGCACAACAGGTGCAGGTGGTGCGTTTGGAGGCCCACGCTCCATGGCTGCAGCAATCCTCTCCAGACTTGAGGAGATGAGCCCGAGAGGCCGCAGCAACATCGCCACCCGGCCAAGACGGGCATTTATTACTTTGCCGCATCCCGGACAGCTCCCGCTGGCGTGCGGCAGGCAAATCCGCCGTCATAATAGCAATCCGCCATGGAACAAGCGCGCCTGCTCTTAAAGGGAATGTGAGATGACGCTCTGATTGGTTTATTGCGTAACGCCAAACCACACCTAGCTACTTCAGACCAACCCATTTTAGATTTGCGTCGGGCGCAAGAGTCATTTATCCCGCCGGTATAATAGCAACAGCGCCCGAGATCCGCCCACAAAGCTACTTGCGTTTCACATTTGATACTTGCGTTTCAGATCGTTAAAATAGGGCCCTTAGACTTCCAGTGAGGTTTCGCTCTATTTCTCTCCATGGAACTGTAGATGAGGGGTCCATCCACACTCTGAGGGCCCATAGCTGAAAGGCTCTGTGATACATTTTAAAGTTAGCGAGGGCCAGGCCTCCCGTGTTTGTGGTACGTTGCATGGTAGAGTATTTTAGCCTAGGTTGTTTATTATTCCAAATATACTGCCGGATTAAAGTATCCAGTTTCTTCCAGAAATGTATTGGTGGGGGTAAGGGGATCATTGTGCTTAAGAAATTCACACGAGGAACTATGTTCATTTTAACAACAGCAATCCTGGACCGCAGTGATGCCGGCAGTGCAGACCAGTCGGCCAGATCCCTTTGAACACTACTTAATATAGTTTCATAGTTGTCCTGGACAACTCGCTGTAGCGATGCGTGTATGATGATGCCCAAATATGGTCCGCTCTTATCTGCTGAACATAAATGTGCGTGAGGATAAAATATATGGTAATCACTCTCATTCTCAAATACAACTGCTGCTGAGGTGCCCTTGAGCAAGGCACCAAACTCCCAAGAACTCGAGTAGAGCAGATCAGTGGCCAATAGCACAGGCTTGCACGTCTGAATGGGAGACGTGTTGCCTCCTCTTTGAAATGTACAGAGAAAGAAGCAGTGTCTCATTTTTTTCTGTCAAACTGTGAGGGAAGAAAAACTGTGGACTGAGATCAAAGCTTTTGGTTTCAGCACATTTACTCAGCTATGGTATGTTGGCTATAGCTCAAAAACCTTCGGTAGCCACTGAACCCCTGAACTGAAATTATTCTAAAGCATCGCTAAATCTTTACCAGGTTTTCCTGTAGTCAACATAAGAAAGGAAGTGCCAGTTCTTTGATGCTTTTGGTGTTTTTCTCTACACCATTAGCTTTCTCTCACACTTTTCCCCATATGGATGGCTGCAAGCTCGAGGTAAACTACACAAAAGCTTTTTCTTTGGTTATTTGTTTTTTTTTACAGATACTCTATGTTAGGCAAATTGTCAGAAAAGAGACTGGAGTGGTTGTTTGATGGACAATTTTCCAGCTGATTTGATCATGCTGGGTGTTACACTTAACCGTTCTCTCTCGTACCTCTCTGTCAGCTGAAATGAACCGTTTTTGTTCATTTTTCGTTTTTGTGTACCATGCATCGGGATCTGCAGTACCAACCCTGCAACAAAACACTACTATGGTCATTTTCAACAAAAGGCCCATGGATCGCACATGGGAAGGAGGGTCGTGTTCTTAACGTGTCACAAATTATCCTTCAAAGGAGTGTTGTTCAAAGGAAGCTACTGTTGTTTGAGTGCCAAATTGCTACCTGGCGCTTTCAAAGTTCTCCACTGTCCCCACTGTTCCTACACCGAGTTCATGACGGTGGAAAGGAGCGAATGAGCGCTTGGCTGGACAGTACGGCCAATTGAGGATGACAGCCCTGAGATATGTGACATGCTTGCCATCCATTCGCTTTCTTCATCTTGTCCCCTGCCTGCTTTCCATTTTCTTGTCACTCGCCATCTCTGTTCTTTCCGCTAGTCTGTTATCTATTTTTTTTTGTGAGGTTGTGTCATCAGCCCAAAAGCCTCCGAGCTGTGTGCAGATGTTTTGTGCCCTTTCTTTTTCACTTTAGAAAAAAAAGTTTATTACCACATCAGCAGTGCCCCAGCAATGACAAATATTTACTTCAAATCTTCTTTTTTAAAGCCGACTCTAATAAGACAAACTTACGCTCTCTCTCTCTCTCTCTCTCTCTCTCTCTCCTTAATACCCCCAGCAGCCAGAGGAAGATGACATGGTGTTAACCGCTGACGGAACACAAGAGTTCCTGACCTTTGAGATCCCTCTGAACGACTCAGGCTCAGCGGGCCTGGGGGTTAGCGTCAAGGGTAACCGCTCCAAGGAGAACCACGCTGACTTGGGCATCTTTGTGAAATCCATTATTAATGGAGGTGCTGCTAGCAAGGCAAGTAACTACTCCCACCCACTTTCATTTATTGTTTTTGCTGTATTTTGATGACCTAAATGTAAGTACAAAGATGAGGTGGACAGGACTACCATTCTGCGTGGATACAAAGTCCTTGTCATTGTGATTTTGAGGTGGTCACTTGATGTTAATGCTGTCAGTGCTGTTATGCTGTTTGTAACTAAGTACATTTACTCAAGTACTGTACTTTAGGCTTTAGTGCGTAACTTTTTGATATTAATGAACCGTTACACAGTGTTGCTGTCACTACTTTTCCTCATGGGGGAGACAGAAACTAAGCACTATAGCTTTAAGTACAGATTTGAGGTACTTGTACTTTACTTGAGTCTTTTCTTTTCATTCCATTTTTTACTTCTTCTTCACTACATTTCAGAGAGAAATATTTCCCCACTACATTAATCTGACAGCTTTAGTTACTAGTTGATTTACAAATTAAGATTTTTGCACACAAAACACATGTAGTTTCTAAAATCTTTTTTATAATAAATTAAACTACCCAACAATATAACGGCCTACAAGTCCAGCTGAAATGATTAGACGATTAAACACTTGGTTGATTGACAGAACTGTTTTGATCGTTTCCAGTTTCTAAAATGTGAGGATTTTTCTGTGTTGCATACTTTTACTTTTAATATTTTGAGTATGTTTTCCTGATTATACTTACATTTTCAATGCAGGACTTTTACTTGTAACATAGTATTTTTACAGTGTGGTATTAGTACTTTAACTTAAGTAAAGGGTCTGAATACTTTTTCTACCACTGTTACATGGCATAAATACCATGTTGTGAATAGTTTGCTTGGGGCAACAATGTTCTTAAAAAGTCGATGGACTGATAAATTTAAGTGTTCATAAATGTCAGTGGTTTGTAACATTGTTTAGACATTAAAATGTTCCAGATAAAATGACTAAGGAAACAAGATTATGATCTTGTGTTTGTTGGGACTTCATGGGAGAAGGGGAACACGTGATCCCTGAAATCGTGTCTCAGGAGCAGCTGCTGAATGCACGTGTTGGTCCCGTTCAAATCTAATGATGACAGTACTCAGAAGAATTTAGCAATGTTATGAATCAGATCTTTTCTCTGATGGTGTTTGTCTGCAGGATGGCCGTCTACGAGTCAACGACCAGCTCATTGCAATCAATGGGGAGTCATTGCATGGGATGACCAACCAGGACGCCATGGAAACGCTGCGGACATCCATGTCGGTAGAGGGCAACAAGCGAGGGATGATTCAGCTCATCGTGGCTCGGCAGGTGTCCAAAAACAATGAGGTAGCCTAACCGTCAGGAAGGAGTGTTGTGACAGTGTTGTGTTGGTCTGCCTTTGAATATTTCTTTAATCTGATATTGTAATGAAAACTCCAAGATGGAGTGTCCGTTTCACATCCCTAATGTGTACACACATTGTGTATAAGGCACAACATGTATACACAAACAGACATGCATGCTCTAATTCAAATCCTGTCTGTAGAAAAGTGGAAGAGATATTGAAGGAAGAAGAGGCATAGCTTCATTTCAACTGCACTGAATGATAAACGAGAGTGGCTTTCCTCTAGCTCGCCACTGGCCCTAATCTTTTCCCCATAGGTTTTTGTTGCTTTGAGATAGCTAGAGGAGGACCTTTATGAAGCAACCACCACCATGCAAATCTTCAAACAGTCCCATTTCCTGTGTGAGATAGGTGATACTGTCTCACATTTCCCTCCATTCTCTGTGTGATTTTCTTTGCCCACAGTGGGCCTTGATATGATATCTAAGAAGCACTTCACTGAGTTATGATTGACAGGACAGCAGAATAACACTGTAGGATAGGCAGATAGAGGAATATGTATTGCCGCTAGGTGGACATTTGCCATTAGGCAACAGGCAAGGATATTGAGGCGAGGGGATTTACACTTCATGAAATGGCCATTGTGATACTGAACTAATACCAGCCTACCTTGTCTTTCAGAGAATCGGTATTCTTTCACATACTGGAGTAAAAACCAACATGCATGCGAACATGATTTAGCTCAATGTGAAATGCTAAGCACAGTGTGACTGTATTTCAGAATTGTGGATTCATGTGTGACTACAACACACTCACGCACGTTCACTCACCCTGCAGCCAGAGGTTATAGATCAGGTTTGATTAGTGTTGCCGTGACTCTAATTGGAGCCTGTGTCCCGTGGCTGTGTGTCAGTTTGGAGTATCACGCTGAGCCCCAGTCCCCCCCCTCTCTGTCCTTCACCCTCCCTACAAGCCCTCCTTCTCCGAGCGCTCTGTCTCTCTCTCTACTGACCACACATCACCCCGTGCGCTTGTTTTTTTCTCGTTTTAATGTCAGTTTTCACATTACAACATGTAGTGGCCTATAGTTTACCAGGTATAACATAGTATAAATACAGCCAGAGACTGGAGTGGAATTCTCACAGGTATCAATAATAATTTGCCATACATTGCGGCATTACTATTTACTATAACAATTAAGGAGTGTAAGCCTCTTGCACGTTTTTTTTTACATTGGGATCCCTCAAGACTGCATACATCTGCTGGATTGCTTTATGGCACAAAACAGGAACTAATTCAATTTTTTCTAAAACTCAACATTTATATCTCATTTATATATTAGCTATTGTGTGTTGAAGTGCTGTTTGTCAAAACAAAGCCATGTAGTGCAGTATCAGAGATGGTAACCAATATTTATCTATCTATTTTTTCTATTAACAGGAAGCAGCAAGTTGAATGGGAAATGTGGAAACTCTGAGAAACACAAAATGTTTAAACTTTAAAATGCATTAGCATCAGCACTGTGTGAAAAAGACACAGCAACATCGTTCATTTGACTCACTCTGGCAAAACTAACACTACGTTGAACTATTTAGTTATTGCTCAACTTTTGCTGCAATTAAATGTGATTTCCCCCTCATGGTTAGATTACCTTTTAAGATAACCATATTTCTACTGTTTACCTCATAGTTGTCGTGATCAAATATAAAATAATTGCTGCAGTGGTATTTTTTCAGTACTGTAAAATCCTTTCTTATACTATTATAAACCGCTGTGCAATCTTTTTTTCATCTTACAAGCCTTTAATGAATCTATTACTCCAATACCGGGCTGTTTTCGGTCTACACAGCTTTCTCTTTTCTTTCTGCCCCTCCCCTATCCAAACTATGGGAGAGGACACGTGTCCCTCTGGGGATAGCTTAGCCCCAAGGTTCAGTGCATTCTATCACTTCGGTCCAGTCACTCTACTGTCCTCTTTAATCCCTCACCAGCAGGCAGACAGGTAGACAGACTGACACGTTGCAGAAAGTTAAGGTCACTAATGGTAAAAATTGATTTTTTTGATTGTTATACTAACACTTTGTAGGTGGAAGGATGGCGATCTTACATTACAGTTTATTACACTTTTGATCCATTTAGATAAACAATTTAGAAGGAAATTTTGGCAAGTGTGTATATAACTTGACGTTTACTTTAATATCAGTTGTTATGATGTACTAATGATGTTGCAGAGAAAGAATTTGCAAAATGTGTGTAAAACAAAAGGAGAAAGATATTTAGATTCCTTCTATTAATCTCCCATTACAGGCCATCCTACACTGCTAAAGATGCACTGTTTTCAGGGGGCTTAGTGGTTTGAAAAGGTACCGTGATGTCAATTAAGGGGATTTTAATATACTGAGTCGAAAAGATAAGATCGTAAATGAAGAATTTAAGGTCAGTTGCAATTCTCAAATAAGAAAAGCAGAAGTTAAATGTCGACACAGACTCCCGGCAGTTACAACCCCCACCCCCTCTCCCCTGCTCTGCTCTGCTGTGTTGGCCATGCAGATATGTGGGGAGCCAGCACCAGTTTGCCACTGTCACCCAGCCGAATGGGAGTGAGCACTGGAGGCCACCATGGAAATGAATCAGATCCATCACTGTCTGCAGGGGAGAGGAGCTGAGTAGCACAGCCTAATGCATCGTGAGGGGGGGGTGGGCTTCGATGGGTGCAGAGTATCCAGGCCACCCCACTCCCTGAAAATTGCATTGATTTTATCATGTCTTGGTGCTTTATGCTAAAATATGATCAACTTTTCTTTGCAGAGAGCATTGTAACGTTTCTTTGTAGTTTAAGCTGGCTCATTTCGGTGGGTGTTTGCAAAACCAAAACCAGAGACGAGTCACTGATCTGGCATCCATTTTTCTACAATGTGATGTAACCGAAAATGTGACAGCAGAAAATACACTATGATACAAACATGAAACACATTAATGTAAATATAGAATGCATCATGTGACACTCTCATTGTGTGTCAGGACTGTGTGACCGCTCAGAGTAGCCTCTCCACAAGCAGGCACACACAAATATACTTATAATCCCAACAAAACACACACACACACACACACATATAATTCAACATATTAACCAAGGTCTCCCAGAAGCCCATTTGCTTTCAGCAGGACTTCCAGGCATATCCTCTCAGAAATGTTTCAATAGGCTGGTTCATACGGCTGATGATTACGCTCATGTCTGAGGTGGAGTACCTGGTCTATTTTTACTGCCATTAAAGCAGTGGCAATGATTGGCCTTTGCCTTGGGTTAAAATGAGATTTCTTTCCCTGACCTTGGAACAAAAAAAAAATACTTCAGCGTGATTAAGGATGTATTCGTGTCTAACAAAGCAATGTCCCGCGCTGTATGAGGATTATTTTTTAATGTAACACAAAACCATAAGGCCCCTATGAGCCTGATTGAACATCTGACAAGTGTGGACCCTTATTGCTCCTATCCAAGCCTAAAAAAAATCCAACTCTGAATTTGTGGAGGAAAACTCTTAGTCAACCAGGTCACAGGATAGCGGTGAGTCGATGAAGCAGTAAGTTAAAAGCAACAAGATCAAAGTCAGACGAGCTGATGAAGCTTCTTAAATACAGTAAGTAGCAAAATGTCCTCAGTCGGTTTTGCCTACTTTGGAAAACCAGCCCTATTACCAATGCCTTGTAATGCATTTGATGTGCAATCAGACAGAAAACAAAGGTAGGCAGAAAAAATGTAATAACATTTCCAATATGCTCAGTACACACACAAGAACAGATACCCACACACACTCTCTATATCCATTCCACTCACTCTGTACTGGAACAATTACTTTTCCCTCTCTTCTGGTTCCACAGATAGCCCTTGTATGAAAAAGTAACATTCTGCCCCAGATAGTCAAGCGATATGATTGGTCACTGGCAATTTGTTTGAAGCATTGTAATTGCATGGCTGCTTCAGAGGCTGGTTAATTTCTCCTTCTATATCTGAGTTCTATTAATATATCGTCACATGTGTTTAAGCAATTACATTTATGAAAAGTCATTTTAATTCCATTTTTTTAACGGCCACACTTCCTGAACGTTCTCCATCTTCCGCGTTTTTAATGCAAAGTCTGATCATCGAGTCACAAACCCAAAGTCCTGTGACTGAATCAAATGCAGCTCTGTTACAGTAGTTTGCTTATTGGAAGTGTTAGATTTGTTTTCATCTTTCTGGCTTCCATTGTTTTAAGTTTCTTAAAGATTTACACACATTTATTCAATAATTTGGACACTTAAGAGTTCATTTGAATCTTATGTCTTTAGCTCCGTAGTTGATCAGCTGCCTTCATCTCTAAAGGCTTTCTGCCTTTATCTGTGGCTAAATCTGTTATATCTGTGAATCATTATATGGGCAGAACAAAGAAGTCCGCTTATAATGAAATATAACTAATTTATATACAAAGAGGATTATTAGAAAAATAAAATAGCAGCTTTTGTGTGATATTTTAAAGCTATAGTGTGTAGTTTCTGACGCCCCCATGAGGAATTCTAAGTAATGACAACACCACTGTTGTTGCATCCACATGATACAAGCCTTCTGTGATCGCACACCGCCCCCACCCCTCCTCCTCCACGCAGTTGCTAGTAGCCAAGGAGGACACGGAGGATTAAAAAAACATGATCGACTCTTCAGAAGAGGTCATTATCTTCACTTGAGTTTCTGCGCGGGAAAGTCACCGGACGCCACAATCTTCTGAACATAGCCACACTGAGAAATCCAGAGAGAGTTGGGTGGAGCTGATAGTCTTAATTAGCTTTGTAGCAACTCATTTGGCAATGGCTTGAATGTAACAGACCTTCATTAATATGAAAAAGTTACCCACTAAAGCTTTAAGTTATAAACACACACACACCGTCTCTCCCTTTTATCCTGTTTATGAACTTTCTCTCAGTGGTGGATGTTTGTTTCTGTCTATTGCAACAGTCACGACAATTCATGACACTACTAAGATATTTATCACACCAGCATCTATAAGCCGACAGGCTGATGATAAGCATGCTTGTGGCTGGGTTTCATTTCTCTGATTTGAAATTCATCAACTGATGTACGCATACGCCTCCCTGTGCATTTGCGATGTTATTTATGACGAAGATCTCCAGCAAACATCGACTATTTCTGACAGACTGGCTGTCTTGCGTTTTTATTTCTTTTTTTGCTCTTCTTGACAGCGCTACAGCAACTTGCCAACAAAAACACACTTCCACCAAGATTTTTCACCAGAAAACCTTTCTCATATTCCCTGTCTGTGTTTGAGATACTACACATCTACAGATTGAGTTGAATTTCACAGCCTATTTTTACTTCGTGGTGCTTCGCCATACAATTCTTATGATAATTCATGAAACGAAGCTTCTGCCTAAGGACCGCGGTGCTATCACTTCAGTCCTTCGCTTTAGATATTTCTTAACTTTTACTTTCTTTTTGTGCTTGTCTCAGCACAGCTTTCCGTCAAGACCGCCTCAAGACATAAATGTAAAGCTTTTATGTAAAGCAGCACCCCTCTTTTGACCACTTGAAAGACTTTCCACTCCAGCAACCACAATTATGTATATACCATGTGGGACAAGAAACCACCGCAAAGATGCCCAGTGCATTTAGTCACCTGAGAAACCTAGTTCTGGTTTCATGTTTTCTCATTTCCTTAAGCCACTGACATAGTACCACATTTGTAGAAATGTCAAGCGGTTGTTCCTCAACAAATTAACTAGTGATGCTGACATTTACTACACTGCTGTGGTTTTGATATGCATGACAGCTAATTAACGGCAATGCTTTCAATTGAAGGAATGTGACACGCTCACAACAGCATGATGCATAAGGATGTCAGGACAGCATGAATAGTAATTGTATGTAATCTTGCCTCAGGCCAGATTACATACAACAGTAAGTGGGATAAAATTGATGCAATTTACATATGCTAGCGTTTTACAAGAAAAAGCAAAAATTACCTCTTCTAAAAGAGTTTATTGTTTTATCTGATACCATGTATTTCACAACTAAACATTAGGGAACATGGTCAGGCTGAAACACTGCTTTATTATTGATGAGAAGCAGCAGGGGGTAAAGGAGAAAGATCAAAGCAACACTTTATTGCCTGCGTTCACCTTAGTATTGTTGCATCATAGAAGCTTGCGGTCATAGTAGATAAGTTCACTCTGGGAAGAGAGTGGATATAACAGCTTATTCTTTGTATAAAAGGGCACTGAAAGAGTCTCCTCAGCATGCCTATAGCCCTGTTTGTAATCCATTCCAAAAGCGTTGCTTGTTAGTCACAAGAGAACGTTTATGCAAAGAGACAAGTGGGAAGGAAGTGGCTGGCCCTGACAAAAGATGCTCACTTGGATGAGAGAGAGGCTGATCGATAGAGTCTTGAGAGAGCTATCAATCAGAGCCCTGGCCTAGTAAATTATGGTTTTATTAGTATTGAGCTGACCACTGCTGGGAGGGACCTTAAAACATTGAGATGCTGGCCCACATCAGAACTAAGAGACAGGGATGGAGTGACTGAAGTCCAGTTAGATCATGACTTGTAGGGACTACAGCTTCAATGCTGCTAAAGCAAATAGCAGTGATTCATGGGAAGAGGATAGAGCGTGGACACAAAGCGGTGCACTCTGGGAAATGCAGTTTGCAATGAAGTGGTGACTAAATTGAGGAAAGTAGATCGCAGAAATGCAATTCCAGCGCTGCTGGGCCCTCATTCCCAGCTGGCCCTCTGAGGACTAACTCAGTTAGGAGCAGCAGGGGAAACTCGATAGGACCAATTGAGAAAATAATATATTGAATCTGGTGGTTGAGTGGGCTGCTTGGGCACTGTGGAGGACTGCCGAAGTGAAGTGTCTGCTAAAAACCCGAGTGTTTTTTAAGCAAAATACACACGTGCACACACACACACACACACACACACACACACACACACACATTCCTTTCACTTTGCAGCATAGCACATGCTGTGTTCACTTGTTAGCTGTATATAATACTATTGCTCTGTGCTTGAACTTGGCTAATATGAACAGATGACTCAACTCTAGACAGGTTGCAACCAGAAAGACAGATGCCTACTGAAGAGAGAAAAGGAAAACTGATAATGTAAAATCCTTGTTGAGTGAATATTTTTAAAAACTAGCTCATAAAATGGAATCAATACAACAACAATCCATCTTACTTTAAGTTGTACCATTTTTACATTGTCCTCTGCAGCACAATATGACAAGATGAAAGAGTTCAATATGTTGTATTAGCCTTGTAACTAGTTATAAAGGTAGTGAACCTTCTATCCAATAATGAGGTAAACACAACACCGTATGGTGTTAATTAAGCTATTGCGTATAAATTTGAATGTTTTTGTGTTGATTTAGATTTTTATCCATGCCACCAGCACAGTTCTATGGATTGCAATGTTGGTAGTCCCCGACTTTGTTTTCTTGAAGTTTCTGTAGCAATGAAAAACTCAGGAGCAGCACAACTCATTTCACATACTTAAAGAAGATTCAGTAGACCTTGATGAATTACACAGAAGCATTTAAGTTTAGCTGAACCTTCAATGTAAACAAAGATATTGCAGTCGTTGTAAACATAGATGCTAAAGCCTAGTTCAGCCTATCTCTGAGAAGTATGCAAAAGCTGTGGCAGGACCACCGACCACCAAACGGAGACAGTCCTGAAACAAAACATTCCCTTATCATGCAGGTGCCATAGGAGGCACAATGTTGAAGTACTCCTCTGCCTGGAAAGATAATGAGGTTATGCTGGACACTGACTTGAATGAGATCTGGGGTACGACTGTCTCAACTTACATAGCATGAGTTCGTAAGCTTGAAATTCCACCACACACATACCCTGCTATTGTGCTGATTCCATCTCAGCATGATGTTTTTTGTGAAATTGAAGTTTTGCTAAGAACTCCTAAAAGACTTGGTCACCCACTTTGGGAAGCACTGACTTTAGATGAGGCTCTAGGTGGATGTGCGAAGCTAATGAAGGTGGGGTATCTAGCCAGCAGAGAGGTGAGTTCTGCCTTGGGCAGGATGCAGTAGCTTAAGGATTGTAATTACAGTATTATGGTGGAGGTTGACTGGATTAGGGCCACGGCAACCGGCGGAGACCAGGATAGAAGGCCAGGAAATGACCGTGGACTAGACGTTATTAGCCTTAGTTGACAGCTTAAGACGAGCCCTGTCAACACACTGCTTCTTCTCCCTCACTGAGTACTCAAGGGCAGGGAGATGCTGATGCACAGGCAAAAACACATTAGTCCATGAGTCTGCACTTACCACTAAAGCATATAAATGCAAACACATATGCACGTGAATACAGGTATACACACACACACACACACACACACACACACACACACACACACACACACACACACACACACACACACACACACACACACACACACACACACACACACACATTCAGACAAATAACAGCATTACCTTGAACACACAAGCACACAGGCATGCTTAGTGAGTCCAATGGGAGCTGAGCAGCAGATGATCTTGACTGGGCTCAGTGTAAGTCACAGTGCCCTGCCCTCTCCCTCAGTCAACAGGATAATCCACTCTGAAAATGACTAGATTAAGACAGATTATAGACATGATGAGGTGATGAGAACCGGTGGTAAGAAAGGACTAAAATCTCAGCGAAGGCACTGAAAAACAAAAGGAACACGTCCACTTTTGGACAAATAAGCTCCTTGATCAACTCGACGTTGCTGTTGTTGGGTTTTACCACCGTGGTACCACAAAGCATTTTCTTTTTGTTTCATGAAGCAATTGTGACGGTTGATGCTCATTCTAACTATCCAATTCTTCTGTTCATTTCAAATTTTATTAGCCTGCTGATGCAGGAAAGACAAAATGCATCTGTGCCTGCATGGTACCGTATCGAAGGATCTTTTCCTGGGAAAGTCCTAAATGTTGAATCCCTACTGTGATATGATATCAAATATCAGGTGGAAGCAGAGAGTGCAGATTGGACATGAAAATGTCACAGCTTGCCATGCACTAGTCAGTAAACATTCACAGGTCAGTAAACATACGCAGTGTGCTAGCATTAGCATGCACAGAGGCAGACTTAATTAATACTGGATACACAAAGATTAAATAGCTGCCATTTTGCCGCTGTGTTAAATTGATTCCAAAGTCTATTTGCCATAGAAGCCAATGAATACTTTTAAAGTAAACCTGTTCAGAGCTTAGAGATAGAGGGAGACAGTTCTATAGTGGTCTTTCAGTGATCCTCCTGACACATTCTATACATAGTTTCATATAATTTGGTTCTCAGCTGCTCCGTTCCACTCTGTCCACACATTACCCTACCTCTTACCTGAAACACTCCATCTTACTTCTTTCAGCTCATGACAGATCTGAAGCAGATAAAAAAAAGTGCAGAGAGAGGGGTTAAGTTAAAGTCAATTTGAGCTTTATTGAGTGTGAATCATCTGGGGACATGCTTGTTATAATAAGGCTGGCAGTGGCCGTCGCTTTGATTGTAGTTGTGTTGACCCAGCCCCCCCATTACACACACACACACACACACACACACACTTTCCTTCCTTGCTCCTCGTTCTTATCAACACTGTCCCGATAAAGTCTGGTGCTCTCAACCTCATTAAACCTCTCTTTATATTAAACAGTCCCTCTACCTTGCAATGCGTCTTCCACGGTACGCTACTCCCATGAGGAAGCGACTTGGCAGCACCCACACTACGCTGGGGCCTCAGCTCCAACACCCCCACAATCCTCCTTTTTGTTGTTATTCCTTCCATTTGTTTACCAAAAACTCCCCACCACCTCCTCCTCTTCTTCTGTCCTCCTCTCCCCCCTTGCTCTCCTATCTTCCTGCTGCAGTGGTTGTCTGATCTTTTACTCCCCTTTCTCTTGGCCGTAAGCCAGCAGTGTTGTGAGACATCGATATTAGCCAGGGCCTCCTGGTTTAAAGCATGCTTGAGGTACAAAGTTGAACTGCGCAAGACAATCTAGCTGTAAGGGACCTATCTGTAATAGGTCATATTCAGGGAGTTCTTCTCCAGTGCATTCCCCTGGCTGCCCACAGGCTGCTATGAAGCATTGTGGGAAATAAGACCAGGGCCCAAGCTTTATTCTCTAACTCTCTGCACGTGGATGTGATTGGGATTTGTTTTCCCTCTCTACTTTCTTGCTCCTGCTGTGGTAGCTCCATTGTCTATATCCTAAAAATACCACATTTGACAGACTATTGGCTTTTGAAGACTGGACACAGTATCTGGGCCCAGTGGTTCCAGACCCAAAGACTAACCGCTAACCATGTCCCCCTGCCAAGACTGACACATGCACTGAGTGTACAGTGGGCTCAATAACCAGCAGTGCGGCGTATCGACCACATGGCAAATGTCAGTGGTCCATTTACTGGGGTTTATTGTTAGAGACAGCTGTCTATCGGCCTATGGGAAATCCATGGACTTTTATCCAGCTTGGACTACTACAGGAGCCGTTTCACACTGCTGAGCCAGAAAATACCCACGTAAGCCGAGAAGGACGCTGAAGCCCCAGTTCCATGTTTCTGGAGTATTGATGGCATCACATTGGGAGCCATATTATGCGAACCCACTTCAGCTTATGTGTGTGGATTTGTTGTTTGTGTGTGCATATAGCTTCCTGGTTGGTACAAAAAGAATCAATAAACTGTGTTTTTTATTTGGGTCTACACACTTGGGATACTGATTATTTCATAGGCAAAAAGCACGATGCAAATGTAAACAATAGGGTGGATAAAGACTAATGACCGGAACCTTCTATGAGTCTCAATTTGATTTACATTTATATATATACACATACACATATCTTCTTTAATGCTGTGAATGTGATTGTCAAACGTGTGTAGTAGTAATAGTAGTATATTAGAAGTAGCGAATTAGGGTATTTTCAATTATTGTCAGTTGACAAGCACAGAAATTGCAGACTAAGGTACTGGGTTTGAGAATGTATGGTATGGTAATGGTATGAATGTGAATATACCTCAAATGATTATGGTAAATAAAATGCATATTGGCCCTTTAAGAAAAATAATATTCATCAGACTAAATGGAACATTTATTTGGCACTGTAGCTGTTTTTAAGCCCCATGCCTATTCTTCATCTTTCTCCCGGTTTCTGTAGGTAGCCCTCTGCAGCCCTCCGGTTTTAGAGCGTCCCGTGAACTCTCTACTGGACAATCAGGAGCGCCGGATTTCCAACTCTCTGTACGAGAGCATTGAAGGCTTGCACAGCAACTCCCCACCGCTGGCTAATGTGATCGGACGCATAGGTGAGTCATATATCAGTAAGGTTCTGTCATCCTCCGTCTCAGCATCTGTGTGTCTCTTTCACCCTGTAACAGACAAAATAACTTCACAAATTGGATTTACATCCACCCCAGCCCCTCTATGCTTCAGCTAGCTCCTTCTCTTAAACCCCCAACCTGCATCACCTTCAAAGCCTCATCCCCCCTCATCGCTCTGCACCCCAAGGTACGCTATTTCACTATTCAAACCTCTCGGGGATTAACGTCAGCCCCAATCCTCCCTGCCTTCACTCCACTCCTGACTGCTTTCACTCGGGTCAATTTCCATTCTACCCAGTTGACATGAGCACTCTAAGATCTCGTATCTTCAGGTATATTAGAATTGGCAATCTAATCCTCAGTCGCTGTTGTCATCTCAACATCGACGGACCTTTCACATATGCATACGCTCAGAAGCTGAAGATGATTGCATCAGTGTGGGAGGACGTGTTTGTAGGGGATCATGCAGTGTAGACACAGGCATCCATTCCCCTTTTTCTCAAAACACTGTAGGCTTTTGTTTTCTCAACTTCCCTCTCCATACCTTTTTTTACACACATCTCTTATTTCTTCTTCTTCTCTCTTTTCCCCATGTTTCTTTCTCCGAACTCCTCCTTTCACAATTTTTTCCTCCCCACCGTCTCATGAACTCATCGTCGCTCCCTCTTTCTCCTCTTTCACCTCCCACCCTGTCACCCTTCCCCTCTCCTCTCCTTGGATGGATTGAATTTGTAATCTGTCAATAAACTACACTTTCTCCCTTTCCACCCTTCTCCCATTCATTCTCCTGTTTCGCTCCTATCCCCTCCCCACCATCTCCCCCAGAGCGGTGCCACTCTGCCACTGATCATAGAAGATCAGAGGCTGTGTCAGAGGCATCTGATGGTTAATTAAGCCTCCAGATCAATAGGGCTTGCCCCTGACACTCTCTATCCCTCTCTCTGTCTCATTTTCTTTCTTTTTTTTACCCTTTCATCGAGTCTTTCTCCTCCATCCTGAATCAAATGTTCTCAAATTGGTTTGGTTTTCCTCTCAGTTTGGCTTATTTATTCCACTGGCTTTTCCGACCCAGGCTTTTCAGAACGCCGCTGTGATCATAAGCGGCAACTGTGGGTGTGCTGATGGAAAAGTTTCTTGCCATTGAAACTTCAAGGGCACCCAGCACTCATCCCATCCTGCGGAGTGGGTGTCAAATGCGCCAAGTGGAAAAGTTTTAGGGCTGGGGGCGGAGTGGCTGCTAAAGCAGTAAGTTATCACAGCCGAAGCTCGACAGAGTCTCAGATCTTTGACGTGGCTTGTCTCGCAGCAAGAAAGTTCCTTTTCTTCTCTGTCTTGAGGCTGTCTCCGAGGCGTTCCCTCATTAACCTGTGCCTACATTCTGACAGGTCTTCATCTTTTTAAATTGACACAACCCCGTTGTTTAAATATCTGATGCAGTCAGAGTTTATATTCCTTACAGCAACACAACACTGCCGCACTGAGGTAACATACAGCACCTGAGAAGTAGAAGCAGGAATTTTTTGCTTCCAAGGGTAGGTCAAATTTTTGCTTTTTGCTATTACTGCATATCTGATCCTCCTTCTATCCTCTTAAATGTTTACTGAAAATGCAGAAGATGTATTCTGTTTTGTTCCTAGAATGCATCAAAGCACAGTAGCTACATAAGAGGAAAGCCTCTCTGTCTTCTGCTCCCAAAGCAAGTGGCAATGACCTTGCATCTCACTGACGACGCAGAGCTACGATCTAGTTAACCTCAATTAAATGTCACAAACTTTGAAAAGCAAACAGCATCAGTATTCCTGACATATCTTACTCATTCATATTTATCTAATGAGGATTCTTTTTTTCCCCTATCCATTTCTAAATGTAACCAAAATGTCAGTGTACTACACTTACCCACTATAGTTACTATATACATAAGCAGACATGGAGACAATCCACAACAACATAACAACATTTTCTCTTGCCGTCTCATCCCTTAGTAAGACACTATAAAATGTATTTTTCTGTGTGGATAGTACATTTCTGCAGACTAGAAAGACAGGAGCTGTTTCCGCTCTCTATCTTCCTCTATATGTTATTTCAGATGGGCTCAGACATATTGCCTGGTGTGTGAGATGTGACAGAAATGGTTAGAGGACAGATGCTGAGAACGGCTCGGCAAGGTCAGGAAGCACACAGCCACCAGGGCTTGACTGACAGCTCGATGCCGAGTGTATCTAGACCGAATCACGAAGGCCAGACACGTGGAGTTTGGGATAGAGTAGGGCACAGATACAGCTCGACATACACATGCAAGGGTTGCATGCACACACACACACACACACACACACACACACACACACACACACACACACACACACACACACACACACACAGTGGCACACTTACGTTCAACCTCTCCATCAGGTTAAGCTCAGTTTCCACTGAAGTGAGCCATACATTTTTCTTTAGAGCAAATAGTGATTACTGACAAAATTCGGAGGCATTTTACGTCTCAAAAGACAGCGGAGGAATTCTCTAACCAAATCAGCTCCGCTTTCCATTATACTGCCTGTGCTGCTGTAAGTGGGCCAAGGCACAGAGGTAAATGGGATGGAATGGTTTTGCTGCTTACAAATTAAGATCTGACTTTGATTGTGAGTTATAGCAGCTGGCAGCAAGTCAATACAGTGAAATTGTAAACTAAATATTTCTGCCAACCTATGATTGTTATGGCTATGTTCTCTATGTTCTCTTAAAAACAGCAGCAATGTCCTTAGGATGCCTTATCTCGCCTCACTCAGGTATTGATCAGAAACTGGACCAGGTTGTCTACTCCCAGCAGTCAAAGGTAGCTTGCTGCCTTTCTTCTGAAACAGAAATAACAGGTATTGGATCTCCAAGGGGATAGGTGCAATTGAATAAATTATAGGAACTATGATTACCATGGCAACAGCAAAGCAAAGCACCAAATGACACAGGAAGGAGACAGGTGTTATTAAGCTGGTACAGTGCCATCACATTGATTGTAAGGGTACTTTGCCTTGATCTTCCCTGTTGTGTTGGGCTGACATTCAGTGTGTGTGTAGTGTGTGTGTGTGCGTGTGTGTGTGGTGTGTGTGTGCGTGTGTGGGGGGGGGTGCTCACACGTTCACACGCCATGATATTGTCAGCTTTAGCTTCACACATGCACACACCATGCATCATGGCTAGGGGCTGAGTCCACAGCTAGCAGGTGGTGATCATACGATAGGTTCTGCTTGACTCCCTGCTCAAATAAATAGAGTTCCTGACACTTTTTCTTTTTTTGTCCTGCTTTCCTTCTATCCCCACCCACCTTTTGCCCTTGGGGTTAAAGGACTGAGAAATGGCGGAGATGATTTCTCTGTCACAGGAGGAAAAACAGATAAAAAGAAAAGAAGAAAATGTGAATTAAAGGGAAGGAAATATGGAACTGAAGAAATCTCCTGCATGCACACAGTGTGACAGCGACAGCCGAGGTTTAACGCAAAGGTTGTTAGCATCACACCCGGCTTCGCCTTCCGTTCTGTCTAATTGAAAAGAGCTGCTGGGTGTGGGGTCCACACGCTGGGGTGAAAATTGAGGCCCTTGGACGGACACTTTCTGTGGATGTGGCTGTTTGGCCGTGTGCCCGAGTCTCAATGCACACCTAGGACAGCCACAGGAGTGAGGGGGGAGAGGAAGGGGTGGGAAGTGGGAAGTGGGAACCAGGCAAGCGGACTCATGCTGTTGTCGGAAAGCAGGTGTTCACAGGATGTAATGTGTGCAGTGCTGGTGACGGTGCAAAATCCTGTAACAGCAAAGTTCCGTCACTTTGGGCGATTTTTTTAACATTATGAGGACATTTATTCATTAAAAGGATTAAAGTAGGAGAGCAAACACACACAGACTAACACGAATACACCAACCTCTGGCTGTCCCACACACTAAAGTCTTCCCTAAATGTGTTTAAGTGGGACTGTCTTCCCAGGACTTGACCCTGCTGTCCCCTCACCTCCAGTATTTCACAGTCGGCAGACTCATCCCTTCTGTATGCTCAGCTGTCAGTGCAGGAGATGAGGCAAAGTGACCTCCCTTAATTTGGTGTCCAGGCTGCTTGAGAGTGCTATTAGCATGCTTTAGTAACAAAATGACTGAGACATAAATGGTGTTACCCTGGAACTTTCCCTTTTCTTGTGATTTAGTGTACTTATTCACTGTGTTCATTTGACCAAAAATAGTTGTATTTGCCATACATATGTTTAATATCTGTAATCTTAAATTATGTAAAATGCAGCAATTTAGAAGATATTGTTGAAAATTTAAATTGTAATGCTTATATTAATTAAATAGTCCTTTTTCACACCAGACATTTTGACATGTTCACAGAAGGGAAAGCACAGGTGATACTAATAACATTAGCAATGGCTATGTTCCATTCAAGTGTCCCAGTAAGTCATGACAGTGTGACAGTGAGCCAGCATGCACGATAGCAGGAACCTGAAACGGAAGCAGCTCCATGGAATTCAGAATGCCGAGAGATTAAATCATTTCCAAGTGAGGGACACAAAAAATTAAATATAAAAAAGATTGTAGAACTATTAAATCACTTTTGGAAGTACAGTTATGCAAGACGATGATTTCTATTTAGGGCCACATGGTCCACCTACACAGGTGTTGTCACTTGTCTCTTCCATGGACCGTGTGGGTGTGTACAGACGGTTCCAGATAGTTTTGTGGTAGGTTGAGAGACATGTCTCCATTGTCATTCTTATTGGCTAATGAAGTTTTGGTGACCTCATATATTTCCGGTATAGCTCCGCCCAACCTCTCCATGAGCAGAAGTCTAATTAACCAGAGGGAAAACAGCTGTGTGGGTGTGCAGGTCAGCAATGCTACATTTAAAAGCTAGTTAATGTAATATTGTGATATGACAGATTCAGGTTTGTGTCTGAAAGAATAAACAAAGGGAATTTGTTTGATGATTACAGGACAGAGCATCAGGTATTTGATTTAACATTTTCCAGACATCTATTTTGCTATTGGGACATACACTACAATAGCTTCCATTTATATAATTATATGTTTAGCTGTTTCTTGCATTCATTTTCCAACTGTGTTTCTTCTCCCTTTTCTTCTCTGCTCAAGTATTATTTGTTTAACTCACTGCAAGTGGATGACTTGATTTATATTTGCTTCTTGCTTTAAGTTGCACAAGAAAAACATCTATCCAGTACACAGTATATCTTTTTCTTCACTGTATGGATGGCTAGCGTGCTCCTCCCAGGCTTACAGTTAGTGTAGCTTGTGATTGTGTGAAAAGGTCGAGGTGGTCAGAATGCATATTCCCTGAAATGGCATTTAAAGTCTAAATAAGAGGCTTGGATGGGAGGGCCGCTCTTCCTTCTACGCTGTTGATGGGCTGACCTCTGGAATAGGAAACCCTTTTTGCCTCACCAAGGTAATATATGCCAAGAGAAGTGGTTAGTTTAGTTTGACGCTGTACAGGAGATCATCTATGCCAGTAGCCACAGCATCTTGGCCGCATTATCGACTTCCATACATTGTGTGGAAATATTTAGCATTTAGCTGTCACCAAATCAGTTGTTCAACAATAGTCACATTTTGTCAATATGGGGTCATAGGAACCGTCGTGACAACACCTCCTAGCCCAGGACTCACTAAAAACTGCTTATGACTGGTCACTGAGTGCTCTGTTCCTGGGTCCATGGGAACCACAGATTAACTCCACATCTCTCTGTTTGGTGTCCCTATTCAAATCCTTGACATCTGAATGACGTTGTGTTTCTCTACAAGAAAGTTAAGACACTATCATAAAGCCAATCAACTACTGTATATGTTCTGATCAATTGCAATGACAAGGGGATCCCTCATGGAACATGGTGAAACACTGTTACTCTAGGGTGCTTTCGCAACTAATCAGTTTGGTTTGGTTAAGGTCAGCTAATTAGCCGGACATTCTTACATTTAAAGCTTACATTAAAGCAAGCTGCTTAAACCATTTCTTACACTTTTGCTCTTGTGCGGTTGGTTTTGGAAAGGGTAGAAAATATAGACCAACAAAATCTGGTGCATTTGTCCAGTTAGTTGGTTTGGGTGGGTGTAAAAGCTGCCAATGAAACCCTGATATGGATCAAACAACAGGGCTGAGAGAGCTTGTAAAGGTGGGTCTCAGTCTGCTAATAAATCCATCGGCTGATTCATGTAAACTATTCAGGAAGCAATACTAGCGGTCTGTTGTGCTTGTACCCTGTGTGTACATTGGCAGGTCATTAAGTGTGTGACATAGATCCCACCGTAATAAGGCCTGTAATATTTCTGAATAAGACACCTATTTTTTGTGTTGTATCAACCTGTTACTATGCATAGAATTTGGTCGATTTGCAGTGTCATAATACTAATACTGCTAATAATCAGTTATTTCTTGATGAACTCTTTGTGACACCAAATGGACCAAACTACAGATGTGAAAGCGCCCTTAGAAAATGGCACCAATATCCCCTGGTGATAATAAGGCTTTGGTTGCTACCGGTGTGTACTTAGGATGATTACCGGCTGCAATCCGTGAATGGGCCTGATAGCCGTAGCGGCGTGGATCAACTAACGATCTCTCCTCCAGTCAGATCAATAGGCCAAAGTGTCACTGAGGGAGGGAGGATGAGAGAGAGAGAGAGAGAGAGAGAGAGAAAGTGTAAGACTGTGTGATGGACAGAGATGGTGGAAACCATGTAGGAGAAGGAAAATGGAGTGGGGCTATTAGTGTGACCTCTCACCTTACAGCTCAATGTTTCAACGGCAACGCTTGGTCGGAGGGCAGGGAAAGAGAAGAGTTAAGCTCTGGTCCGTTTGGATAGATGCAGCCAGGTGGTCTCTCGAGCCAAAGGGCTCATCTGTCTCTGTCTTCACTCTCTACCATACTGTAGGGAGGAAGAACATCTTTGCATCCATACCATGGAATAGCTTCCACATGTCGAACATGGCTGGCCAGAGGGCTGTGTGTGCTTCAGTACAGTGGTGGAACTGCGACTTTAACTATACTGATTGATTTAAGTGGGTGCTGCTTGTGGCATCACAAGGGGACGTGTGGTAGAGGGACGCTATTTTCCTCTACAGGAGTGGCTACCCAGTGGCAAAATGGCCGCCACCCACACTACAAGTCCCAGAATGCACTGCACAGGGAGGTGCAAATGCCTCAGCCTGTTGATTACTGCAGGTGCACTGGGAGAAGACAAAGAGAGCAGAGGCAGAGAGAAGAAAAGCAGAGTTCATGGGGAAAGAACCTAAGCTACCAGGACTTTGCTAAACCTAGTAGTTTTACTCGCAGTACGATTTTGGGTTCGAGTTACTGTTTTTCGTTCGACTATTTTCTGAAAAGACTGTTTAAAATAAAACCTCTGTTTTCCCTCAACCACTTTTTGGCTTGTCTCTGCCCTACACCCCACCTGCTACAAAGAAACACCTCTCATGACATCACATGCTGCAAACGCTTGTCAAGTGTGTGGCGTATGGACAGGCTGCTTTTACTGGAAGATTTCCTTTGCACATTTTGCACAATGTTCTTATCCAAAAGATGATATGCAGTGGGTGGACAGATAGGATGGCATGACTATAATGTGGCTGTCTACATGTGTACAGCTCAGTTCATTCAAGCATAAACTGAAACAAACTTCCTTTCTTTCATGTTTCTGTTTTAGTGATGGAAATATTTTGTCAATGAACCTATGTTACGATAAAATGGCATTGAAATGAACAGCCACTGTAATCACACTGTGATCCTGTTTTGCCTTCACAATACAATATTATGCCTCATGGTAAGCCCCACCCAACAACTTGTGTTTGTTTTTATCAGGATGGATAGTGACTGTAATGGTGGGAGCTGAGGTGGTGGGTAGTATGCGTCTGCTTCTGTCAGCGTGGTGACTCATGAGAAGCTATCTTTAATTACAGTGTGACAAAGGCCACAGTGGCACATGTTGCCAGAGAACTCTTTCCCTGGCTCCATGTATGGTAGGCATGAATCAGAAGCTCTTTTAACAAATACCAAATGCTCCCTTTGGGAAAGACCAAGCTTCTGTGAACCATTAATTACAATTGGAGAATGTTTTTATCCCCATGTGGCCTTATCTACACTGACTGCTGAGTCATTTGTGATGGCATCGTGATATTTAGTTTTAGTTTTAGTAGTTTTAGTTTATTTTTTGCCTCCTTTCACGAACTGAGTGAAAGGCTCCAGTGTTTAAGGATTGTAGAGGTCATCACAGGCTGAATAACAGCGGTTTGATTGCGGCCGAGATAGTGGTCCTGGGATTTGGTGGAAAGAATCGCCTCATTCACAGTACTCACAGGTTTAGATGGCGGTGCCATTAGGCAGGGGAACTAAGAAGCAAATGTTGCTTCAGAGCAGCTGTAGCTGAGGAGGTAGAGAGGCCATCCACTAATCAGCTGGTCATGGTTCAATCCCTGGTCCTAGGGCAAGATACTGAACCACTGTGTGTGTGTGTGTGTGTGTGTGTGTGTGTGTGTGTGTGTGTGTGTGTGTGTGTGTGTGTGTGTGTGTGTGTGTGTGAATGTTTATTGCTCCTGATGTGCAGGTAGCCTCTGCCACCAGCGTACGAATGGGTGTGTGAATGGGTGAATGCTGGCTTGTGTTGTAAAGCGCTTTAAATGGTTGCTAAGGCTTGAACAGCGCTATATAAATCAGTCCCTCCAGAAAAACGCGATTATGCGATCGCATAATTCATCGCATAATCAGCCAAAGTCTGCATATTTATGCAGGGGCCGCATTTTTTCAAATACGCCGCACTTTCGCCGCATAAATTGCAGATTTCCGCGCAAAATATGTGAG
Organism: Perca fluviatilis; assembly: GCF_010015445.1. Taxonomy (NCBI): domain Eukaryota; kingdom Metazoa; phylum Chordata; class Actinopteri; order Perciformes; family Percidae; genus Perca; species Perca fluviatilis. The sequence continues at coordinate 7,095,827 of NC_053133.1, read as the reverse complement.
ACTTACATGATTACATAACACCCTCCCATTTTCGCCGCAAGAAAGTCACATATATTTTAGCAGAAAGTTGAAAAATGTTGCGTTTACTTCACACATGAGCAGCTATTTTCCCCTGTTGCCATGGGAACGTTATGAAGTGACGTAATTACGCGACGTGAACATCATCGAAAAGCAAGGTGTTGGGGGGAATCGTATTTTTCTTTTCATCAAACCGCAGTTTTTGTAAGTACCTGCAGTTTTTGCAAGTTCCCGCAATTTCATCGCATAAAATTGCAAACAACAGAAACAAAACTCAGAGCACATAAAAGAAGACTACAAAGACACTGAGAATGTATTCACTCCTTATTTCATCAGCACTTGTTTGCATTGCGAATCATCTCTCCATAATGAACAACCTTGACTTTCAACTGCCTCAGTCACCAGCTAGTTGTGGTGCGAATACACACATATAAACCGTCTGTCGATCTGGCTTGCGAAAAGGAAGCAAACTGTCTCTGCTGGTACTGTCACCTGCCCTTTTTTTCCACTTGTCAACGACTGTGAGAAGCTGGTAAAAGACGACTGTGTTTAAAACAGTGAGTGAGCAGCTCCATAAGCGCCCCACTGCGCCAAAACACCACTGAAGGTGCTGTCTCTCCAGATTTTCCCCCACTCTGCCTTTTGCTTGTTATCTTTGTCAGTCAGTAAACCAAACACAATAAACATACTGCCACTAAGAACTTATTTTCTTTTGGTCTACATCTGTTCAAATCTACTTTAGTGTTGTGTGCGTCATTGTACTGGGGGTCGATGGTTGGGTGATTTCCCTCTATGCTTATTATGCTGACAGCTGCAGAAAAGCAAGTGCTGCAGTTTCTCTAATTATTTTCACCTTTCAAATCATCAGCGTGGCCCCAACTATACCTGTCCACTAGCCATTCATTGTCTGAGTGTGTGTGTCCTAGAGCTACTTAGCAAAGAGGGAAGTGGGATGACTTTAACAACTCTTCATCTGCAGAGCTGGCTACTTGTGTCAAGAGGTCCTGACTGGAAATATTTCATTAAGCTGGGAGAGGGAAGCTTGCCGAGTTTCTAATTAAAGCAGTGTCCTCTGTTAGCAAAAGTGGCCTGCTGACATGAGTGAACGTAAGGTGATTATGAGTTATGTATTGTCTTTAAGAGTGCATATTGGGAATGCAAATGGTGTCCATGGGTGTGGTGTACTTGAAACACACTCTAAAGCTTTTACAGAGCTTCTTTTACATTACCACTGTACGGCATGTCTTTTCCAGGTGGCTTCTGTAGTGAAATTCTCAGTGTCGCTGATGCAACTGAAAGGGTAACGCCACTGAGCGGCTAAGGGAAAGTAAAGGCTGGTTTAAGAATGGCCCCTGTGGACACACCTGAAGGGCATCAGTTATTGACACTGCCGCACTTTTGCTAAACGGACTGAAAAGCAGAGACACTGACAGCGAAGGAGGGAAGGAAGAGTGTTTGAGAACTGATTTAGATAAGTTGTGCAAGGACTCTGAGGACAAACCTAAACTGTTGTCTATAGAGGTTAAAGCATATAAAAAAAACATAGAACAGAGAATATAGATAGTATATAGATTCTCTAAAACATTTACACATTATTGATACTTATACAAACCTACATGCATAGTTATGACCACGGGCTGTGATATGGTAAATGCCTCTTTATCATCAGTTTTCCTAAGAGCTGGGAAAATTGTCACAATAACGAGACAAACTGGTACATTGGATGAATTGGAGGACAAACCGGAACTGTTGTAATTTTGTTTTGATACAACAAAGGTGCATGTCACAACTAATGATATAAAGAAGACATCATTAAAGATAAATGATTATTGATACTCAGCTATAATTTAACTTCTTGCTACATGGTCTGTCTGCTATGAAAGTGATAGGTCTAGCTTAGTCTAAACGACTTCCTGGAGTTGATCACTGTCATTACTCCACTCCCGCTGATTTACAGTACGGGGTGAATTCAATTACCCATGGTTCTCTGTCAAGCTGCCCAAGTGAGAAATGGCCTTCATTTCACCTGGACAGCGTTGGTAGCCATCTTAACTGGTTTAGATGAGCAGTCCATAGACAAAGGGATAAGGATTTCAAAAGAATCAATTAACAGATGCGTAAGTACGGTACCAGGGCAGGCTTTGGGGAAAGTTTTCTATTCATGGTATAAAGCAACTTATATAAAGTCCTATCCTGAATTATTTTGTTTCATTAGAATGAATTATTACTTACCAGGCTTGCAAAGTAAAATAGCATTTTGGTGGTACTATTTAGCATATCCACTGCAACACTGAATTTGAAGCCCTTGGCATGGAACATGTATTCACATACAGTATAATTAAATCTCTTTTATCACATGCCACTGATAAGATGTCAAGTCCTGACATATATGAAAAATATCCTAGAATATACACTATTTCTGCTCGATTTTCTGTTTGTCTTTGACTTTAGTGAGGTGCGGGGGGGGGGGTTCCTTCCCTGCACAGCTGTTTTGTTTTGTATCTTGTTTTTCTTACATATTTCTTTCCCTTCAAATGACTTAACTACACTATACACCTCATTGCCGCGTTGATTGCTCTTCAGATTTCCTTCCACACTATGCATTTATCATTCGTTGGGCCCCAGTAAAATTAAATGCCTCTTAGATTCATGTTGGGATCCTGCCAGGGTAAATATTGTTCTCTGCTGTTAGTGATTACACACAATTGTTCCTAAGCTATTACATTTGCAAAACAGTTCTCCGATTATTGAAACAAAAGCAAAGGCCGTAGGAAGTCCAGTAAACGTAAAGCGTTTCAGTAAACCTATGTCTAATAGCAAGCAGGTGTGCGCTTAAAGGCTGATCACGTCACTTGTCTTGACTTTTGCGTTCACGTGTCTACGTCCATACATAAGTCACGCACTGATCAATTTGCGAGTGAATCTTCCACCTCTGCATCGTAATGCCACTTCTCATGCCGTTGAACAACCCTTCTCCTGCCCTCGTTGCTGAGTGCCAACCGCTGCAGAACATTCCCCATTGACTTTGACTCTGAGGAGCAGCCAAGGAGCGATTCAAACAAGTCCTCAGCAGGGAGGCTCAGGCAGGGCAGAATACAGATCAGGGGAGCTCTTCTTCTGCTCATATTTGTCCTTGGAGAAGAGTGAAGGAGCAATGATAAAATTATTCAGATCTACAACTTTTGTCTGTCAAGAGACTGGATTCTGGATAATAGACATTCAATCAGTCATTTGGGTCTGTTCTGTTCATTTTTGTGTATTTTTATGAGTGTAATAAGCTTGCAGCATCTTTGTATGCATTCGGTTTTGTTTAACTGTACCTTATAAGCAGAATGATTTACCCTTTTTGAGAAATGTTGGTATCCTTCAGGCATGCCCTGATAGGAAAATTCCATAGTACAATTATCTTGGCCAAAGTTATCTCTGTCTATAGCATTATCTTGGTAATTACTAAAGTAAGATAACATTGTTTGTGATTACACAAACGTGTCTGTGGAGGAATGTGTGTGCATACTTTGCTTCAGCACATGCATACATTTCCTCAGTCTGATTTTGTCATACTTATCAGACACCGCTAATTTAAAAAACCTTGAGCATTGATGCCATGTTGTGTTGTATAGTTGTAAAGAAACTAATCTCTTTACTTCCCCCTCTCTCTTAGGTAACTACCAGCTCTCTCCCACTGTGAACATGCCGCAGGACGACATAGTGATGATCGAAGACGATAGGCCGCCCCTGCTTCCTGCCCACCTTTCCGACCAATCATCCTCCAGTTCCCACGATGACATGGGCTTCGTGGGAGAATACCCGGTGCCCTGGATCCACGAGCTGCCCGGTCAGAATGAATGGTGAGCAGCGGGTTGGTTTTACTTTGCGGTGGAGTCGGCTGAATTATTTATAACGACTTTAGATCCTACATGTGAAGAAAGCTGGGCATTTTCTGTATTTCCAGTTACAATATGCAGGAGGTTTAGGAGGGTTCCTGCTGGTCATTGGATTTCTGGAGTGTCACTGAGTGGTGAGAGTTTTCCGGAAAAAACAGAGGTCTCTTGATTTAAGATTCTGCAGAAATTAGTGAAAAGCAATAGAAATACCTGAGAGAGAGAGAGAGAGATATATACATATATATACATATATATATATATATGCGCATTTTTACTTATTGCAAGTTATTGCCTACATTAATTACATAGTGTGATGGCTTTCCTTAGTAGTGTAAATCAGATGATTTGCCTTAACAAACCAGAATACAACATTTTCCTATCACTTCATATCAGTTTGTTACGGGAAAGTAATGCAAATTTGCATCCCAAAATGTTGGTAACGTTTACATAGCAATGCACGTGTGTGTGTGTGTGTGTGTGTGTGTGTGTGTGTGTGTGTGTGTGTGTGTGTGTGTGTGTGTGTGTGTGTGTGTGTGTGTGTGTGTGTGTGTGTGTGCGCTTTAAAAAAAACTCAGTTACTGTACCTCCACCTCTCCAACCCTCACCCCCCGTGGAATTTCAGCGTCCCACTCCTTCTGCAGCCCGACTGGAGCACCCTCATAATAATAAAATATTAAGCCGGGGCTCATCAAACTAAGTCTCTTAAGGACACAACCGGTTAAGCAAAGAAATCCTTACAGACCAAGAAAAAAACAAGAATGAGATTTCAGCACTGCAGCACAGCTCTGTGCTTGTCTTTCTTTTTTTTATTGATGTCACTTAAAGGCTGCCTGTTAGAACAGATAGTTATAGCTGTTCATTCTTAAAGGTATAATCACTTACTCTAAAATGACTCATGGTATTTCCTGTGTGATTGCAGTGCACAGGTAGAGTATAAAGGAAAATGTAAAGACAAGACATCCAATCATGTCCTCATTTTCTTCTGAATGACAAAGTCAGGGACTGCTTTTACACTAAACACAGGTTGTTACTAACTTCCTTTTTTGCTATTTATAGTGCATAATTTTTATTTCAAGTTCTTCTTGTTTCGGATTGGCTGGTTGTGGCAGAACCACATTACTTTTTTTTTTAAAGATGAAATGCTGGCTGCCACAAATAGAGATGCTCAGTTTATTTATTCATTTCTTTATTATTTTTATTTCTTTTTCCCTGGAGACTCCCTACTTTCTCTCTCTCTCTCTCTATCGCATGCGCATGCTCTCTCTCTCTCACTCTATTGCACTCTCTCTCTCTCTCTCTTTCTCTCAATTTCTCGCACTTTCTCTTTCTCTCATTTATTATGAATGGGTAGATTTGCTCAGCATGCCTGTTGTTCATGTGATGTCAGAGGTTTGTCATAGTGGATTAGGTCCACAGCATATGGCTGAACAGCACTCAAAATTCCTCACACTCGCACACGCACATACACATTCCAGACATAAACACAACCACACACACTTACACGTGCATGACGTGTGCACACACAGAATGCGGAAGTGTGCTATATACCACTGCCTAGGGTTATAGTGAATTATTCATGTCCTCAAAGTCACATACATACACACACACACACACACACACACACACACACACACACACACACACACACACACACACACACACACACACACACACACAAACACACACAAACACACATTCAAATGCTAACAGCTGCTTAAATGCACCAAGTGTGTATCCTCTATCTTACTGACTTTTACTGTTTCTCATTTTCCTTTTTCAAGTTCCCTCAAAATCCCAATACACACACACACACACACACACACACACACACACACACACACACACACACACACACACACACACACACACACACACACACACACACACACACACACACACACACACACACACACACACACAGCGGTAACAGGCATACTGAGCCAGCAGGGGATGTGGGTCAGCCAGACTCCAATGCATTGGAACTGTTACTTTTTAATTAAGCTCTTGCAACAGTAAAGCCAGGGCCCGGTACATATTGAATATGTATTGTGCAGAGCTGTGAAAGTCTCACCTCTGGCCTCCAGTATTATGCAGCCTTCCTTTCTCATGGGAGGTGCCTTGCCAAGGCCACAGCTATACGCCCACAGTGCATACACAAAGCACAAAAGTGGCTGGTTGGCTTGTAACATGATTGTAATTCAGGTTCCCTTCTTGTCCTTTTTTCACCCGGTGGAATTTAACAAACTCTCTTTTCTCTTTTTTTTCAGGACCAGCACTGTATGTGACTTTGTTCAAACACAGAATGGCGAGCCAATTGGCTTGTAAAATAAATTTAATCCTGGCAAATTTTATTCTATTAATGTAGGGGTAATCAAAACGCCAACTCTAGCATCTGGTAGTGGTTATTATAAGCTAAAATGACTAATGTAAACAATCAATTAAAGACCCCATTCTTTAATAATCTACTCATCTCTCTCGTAGAATTGTGTAAATATATATTCTTATCTGTCCCTATATAAAAATTCCCTCTGTTTCAGTCTTCCCCTCAGCAGGTTTCTAGTGAATAATAGCCCACGTGTTAGTGTTTTAACGTGTGGGCCCCCAAGATAAATGGTTGTTTTGGAGGCAGAAATCCCATCTCACACAAGACACATAAATTGACCTACTTTCTTTTTTTCTTGACATCCCTAGCCAATATCTAATGGGTGTGTGCATTCTCTGTATGTGCGATTACACAGTTCTTGTTATTGCACGTTTTACTGTGTGAAGACATCCGCCTGTTTTGCCTTCTCTTGGAGGTGCTCAGAGCTGTCCTGTAGTTATGAACCGTTGTTATATCACATGAGCTTTACGGGCCTCAAATGATCATAAAACGGGCTATAAATATTACAGCCTCATGCTTTTAGATCTTTGTTAAAATGCTAATGTACAAATATCCAAGCTTTTATTTGTTGCTGCTGTATTACAGACTGTTTTAGTAGTATTGCTATTAATACTTTTACTTCTCTTTTTATTAGCTAGATGGTGGTAGTATTGAGCTTAGTGAAAGTGGCTTGTGAATAGAAGTTGATTGCTGGTTGAAATCAGACCAGGTGGTTCATATGCATTGCAATGATTTGGCTACATGTCTGCCAGATGTAGAAGAGTTTGCTTGCATTGGTTAACCCTCCTGTTGTCCTCGGGTCAAATTTGACCAATTTTCAAAAAGTTTCTCTACCAGAAATTTGGGTTTCTTTCAACCAAATTGTCCAATAAAATTAAGTGGATGGTTCCATATGACAATCTTCACAAGTAAAATAAATGATCAGTTCACTACTTTCATTGAATTTGGGTGTTTTATTTAATTTTATAGCATTTGAAAAAAAAGAAGATAAAAGATTGTTGAAAAATAAAAAAAATAAAAAAACGTCAAAAAAGCGCAGAAAAAAATCGACAGACATCGGGAAAAAGTGACCAAAATGTCTGGAAAAGTGATACAAATGTTGAAAAAGGTGACCAAACCTGCTGAAAAAAGTTTTCATTTTAAATTTTGACCCATGAAAACAAAAAAGTTGCATGGCCGACGTGAAGTCAACACAAGGGTTAAGTCAAGGATGTGTGTAGGGTTAGAGGGTGTGTGATTGTGAATCAGGGAGGGGATGGAAACCAGCATGTGTCTTCAGTCAGGTTTCACTGAATAAATAAAGCTTGTAAGTTATTACTTTGCATATCTGCACTAAGTTCATTTGAACATTGGGTCCTGACCCGTCACATTAATTCCCTTTGCAGTGTCTGCCTCCTCCTTCATTAGTTTGAATTCAAAGCCAAACAGGAAGGACCACGTCTAAATGATTTACAGTAAAATAGATAACACACACACTGGTTTATATAGTGGCTTTGCAGAATAGTCTGGATAAATAAGAAGATTTCTCCCAGGAATGGAATGTGGACCAGTGTCAGAAAGACAATTTAGTGTATAATCATGTTAGCTCATAATACAAGCAGATCCTTCTCAGATGCAGAAGGAATGGTTCTAGTTTCCACCTGGTTTTAATCCCACAAGTTAATAAAGTGCAGTTGCAGGGTGTGTCCGTTCCCTCCCTCTAACTGGGGTCCCAGTCCATGTCTTTCCCTTTTGGCACTGTTAGTGTGCAAACAATACGGTTGTTGGTGTTCTACAGTCCGTTGAAAATCAATCAAGAAATTATAGTTTAAAAATCAGAGCTCATATCATTTAAAGATGTTCAGTGATAAGTAGTTGCTGTATCTTCTCAAGAATATAACACTTCACTGCACCATCATCCATGGATGGATGGATGTTTCCCTTTCATTAAAATGTCCACTAAGTAGTTTATCTAATCTTCACCGAGGTGCCATCAACTTTTTCCTTCAAGAGCAAAAAAAGCTTTTAAAAGTATTTGCAAGGTTTCCTTGAAATGCAACATCTAACCTAAGACACAACACAAAGTCCCTTGTTTAAGAGAATTTTGCTGAAGCACCACAAGTGTAAACCCCTACACATAAAGTACTGAAGCAAAGCAACTTGACTTTGAAGATGATGCTCTTTGAGAGACTGAGAATGTGTCTCCTCCCAACAACAGAACCTGTCTCCGTCCTCGTGCTGTTTTATTCAGTGACCCACGGTGTGTTGTGTTTCTTGTAATTTAACTGTAGCTGCTTGTAGATGCACATTAAGTAACTGTTAAGTTACTGTTGTAACTGTTCAAGTAAAGAAAAGCATAATAAACCTACCACTTCTGTGAAAGCATTACTATCAATTTACTATATCAATTAAAATGCAACATTAGGCCACATTAGTACCTTTTTATTGCACTTTATTAACCCTATTTCCTTAAACTTTAATTACAGTTTATTATAACGTATTGCAAGACCGTTAAGCTCATGTAATTACATAGTGCTGCGTGAACAGAAGTTTACAGTTTTCCCCACATAATTACTGTACAGTGCAGAAAGCTTAAGCTGTGGTTTTGTAAATGTTTTGTACTATGATTAGGATTTGAGAGCTTTATTGTTCTTAGAATGTAAGGAAGAGCCAGGCATGCGCTCGGGAACGTATTTCCAGTAGGGGGAGCTGCCTGGTTATGTGCATGCGCGTATTAAAGTATAGAACTAACAACTTTCAGATGTAGTGCATTTTCTATAGTTAAAACTGAAACTCGTGTGGAAATCATATTAGAGAAGGCTAACTTTATGATCCATATAATTGAGGATATTTAAACGTGAAACAATCTAAGCTGCTCTTGACTCCGTCAAAACTGAAAAACTGAAAAAAAGGTTACCACTTACTTTGGTGTTTTAGTCAACATGTAATTATTGATGTGTCATGTTTCAGATAGATGTCTATCCTGTCTGTCTCATCTCTCTGTCCTCAGAATGAGCAGCTGTCTCTGCACAGGAAGTTGGTTTTTATCTCAGTTGATACTGGGTCAGTTGTTGTTCTGTGCGCACGAGAGGACACCTTCCATTTCAACCAAGTAGCAAAACTGGATTTATCAGCAAAATCCATCAGGCAGCGTACAAACTAGTGTAAATGATTGACTATTGATTTTAGGATAACATGCAGCTATACACACTGTCGGACACCGTGTCATTTTTTCCATTAAGGCCTGGTTTTTAGTGGGTTTGGGACTATTTAAAGTCATTACATTTTATGTCATTTTCTGTGCCATTAATTTGCTGTGGCCAGTTATATTGACCACAAATATGTGTATCCTTAATCTTACTTGAACCACAGCAGAATAATGCATACAATTCTTTTTTTTTATTATTCAAAAAGCTAAAATGATACAACGTCACTGAGAGCCAGGCTAACCAGCACACGTGCTGTTATTACCATACCAACCGCTGGTATCATAGCAGCCCTGCATACCACCTGCATTATGTTTTACTACCTGCAGGAGGAAAGGGTGCATGTACAATTCAAATCAGGTAATGGCCTACTGTGATATGAGTAATACGGTGCAATTTTTCTCAATTATATGTTTGTTGTTTTGATTGTATGACTATCCTTCGGATTCTGTCTGCAAGTTTTAAGTTTACCCATAATGATTCAATTCTGGGGTTAATACTGGATACTAACCATTTGTAGATCGTCACAAAATAACCTTGCAAGGATGTGTACTATTCCAATCGTGTCACATTCTTTCCTCAGAGACTCTTTCCCCCACATCTATTGAGAAAATATTGGCATATCTTAACCCCTGAAAAATGACATGTTGGTTTGAAAGAAATAGGAATGCTTGCATGGTGCCTGTGCTGAAAAACCTATTCAGAATCTATTTCTAGCTTCTGGAAGTGTGATCACAGAGGGCAACAGTTGAGCAAGTAGAAGAGAAGTAACCTTAAAACAGAGAAATCACTCCCCCACATGGACCACTAGGGGCACTGTCACAACCTTAATATAGGTAGACTACTACCGTCCCCATGGCTTGGACTGCAATCTGGATGTAGATGACAGAGTGGAGGATGGGTGTCAATTCTCGTTAAGGTGAGAGGGAAGAGAAATGGACAGTGAGAGAGACAGAGAGAAAGAGAGAGAGAACTAGACTGTGTCACAGGTGGAAACATCATTTCCCAGGCAGCCTCTGACACAGTCTGTCAACCAGCAGAGACGCAAAAGGACTCCAGACAAACATACACACTTATCCACACACACTGCTGTTGCATAGACGCCCTCGATCTCACGAGTGTTTAGATACACATTGGCTGGTAAACAATTTCACAAATTAACATATAAAGTGGAAAAGGTCCGCATAGACACGAACAAACAAACTTCCCAAGTAACATTAAAGGCAGACTGCCTACTTCAGTTGACTCCCTAATAGTCTCTATCCTCAGTAATGTAACTAAGAATCACAAGTGCTCTATTAAGCACATGTGTTTTTCCCATCAAGCTATTAGCATAACTACATATAAATGCAAACAGCCTCACATGTCCATTTAAGTTGGTAGTGACTTTAACACCAGGTATTACACACACACACACACACACACACACAAACACATTGCAGGCATTGTTTTTCCTGCTAATTGTCTCCTCTACCTTTATGAATATTTACCCTGTCTCTGTGATGCGCCATTGCTACGAGCATGTCATATATCCTTTCATTTCTGTGCTCACCTTAAGTGTGTTTGTCTATGGATTCCTGTGTTGTGTGTGTGTGTGTGTGTGTGTGTGTGTGTGTGTGTGTGTGTGTGTGTGTGTGTGTGTGTGTGTGTGTGTGTGCCCTACCATGCCAGCATGAGTAATGCCAAAGTAACCTGCACACACACACACACTGTTGCCACACAAACCAAAATACACTCACTGACCACATTATTAGGTACACCTTGCTAGTATTGGGTTGGACCCCTCTTTGCCTTCAGAACTGCCTTCATTCTTCATGGCATAGATTCATCAAGGTGCTGGAAACATATCTAACAGATTTTTTTGAAAGTCGCAGCAGAATTCCAGACTCATCAGAACAAGCAACGTTTTTTAAATCTTCTCTGTTGTTCAATTTTGGAGAGCCTGTGCCATTTGTAGCCTCAGTTTTATCTATCAACTCTAACTAGGACTGGGCGGTATATCCTATCCTTGGCCTACAGTTTTAATTTGCAATATATTGATATATCGATATCGTGATATGAGACTAGATATCGTCTTAGATTTTGGGATAGCGTAATATGGTAATATGGCAAGTGTTGTCTTTTCCTGGATTTTTAAGGCTGCAATACCGTAAAGTGATGTAATTTTCTGAACTCACCAGACTGTTCTAGCTGTTCAATTATTTGACTTTACCCACTTAGTCTTTATATCCACATTACTGACGATTATTTAGCTAAAATCCCAGCATTCAAGCACCAATTGTCAATCCTACAATATCCTCACAATATCGACATTGAAGTATTTGGTCAAGAATATCGTGATACTTGATTTTCTCCATATCGTCCAGCCCTACACAGCTGTATATTTTGTTAGGCTGGTAACGCTTTAAAAAAGGGCGTGGCGAAAGAAGAACAGTAGTGGATGTAACTTTAACTTCAGTTCTTTAAGTAAGAGCGAGTAAGACTGCATCTGGATGTGGGCAAGAGATGTGATCCATGATCAGATTATCATAGTTCATTAAAATGCAGCACAGTGACAAGACAGACATGTTATCTGTACACAAGAAGTAAGTTATGTGTAATGCTGATGACCTGCCGACGCTCACTCAACCAGCGCTAGTCCCGTTCTTATGAGTCAGCCGTCACTCTGTTAGAGAATCCAGTCTGCAGTGTAGTTCATACACTTCACTGATAAAACAGAATTGTACAGAAAGAATCAGCTTCATGATCTATGAGCTCTCTCTCTCTCTCTCTCTGTCTTTCTTTTTATCAGTTATTATTGTTAAAAACAGTTAAAGGAGCATTCTAAAAGATAGGCTGGTTTTTATTTTATAAAGGCTATTTATTTAAGATACATTATCATTTACATGTGTTGCAGCTGTATATTTTTGTGTTTTCTTTTGATCACAGTTTGTCTAAAAATAATAATGTTTGTGACTTACAACAGAACATTTAGCCCACTTTGTAGAAAATACTGAGATCCGAAAAATTGTGAGATATGATTTTTGGTCCATAATCCAGCCCTACCTCAAACCAGTCCGTCTCATCTGCCCTCAACAAAGCATTTTTGCCCAGAGAACAGCAGCTAACTGGATATTTTCTTTTTTTCGGACCATTCTCTGTAAACCCTAGTGGTGGTTGTGCGTGGAAATCCCAGTTCATCGACAGTTTCGGAAATACTCAAACCAGCCCGTCTGGTACCAACAACCAAGTCATGGTCAAAGGCACTTAGGTCACCTTTCTTCCCCATTCTGATGTTTCAACTTCAGCAGATTGTCCTGACCAGTTGCTGCCAAGTGATTGGCTGATTAGATATTTGCGTTAACGAGCAGCTGAAAAGGTGTATCTAATGAAGTGGTCGGTGAGTGTATGTGCTGGTCCTTGTCAGTCGCTCTCCCATTCAGCAGACTGGAGAAGTCAGTGTAGCAAAACTCAGTTAAAGCATCCGAACACCAGGCACGCAATAATTGAGGAGATCTACGCAGGAGCCAGCCGACGGACAAAGAGGTCTTAAGTGATCTTGTTCTCGCCCTCTCCCTATCTGCAACTTCATCACAATTAAATGGAGATTACAGCAAATCACAGGTGCAGCTGCTCCTCTGTGTGGCACTGATGGGACCTTTTTTTTCTAGATGTTTCTTTATACCCAGGCTAAAGTCAGATGTTTTATAAGTGAAATGAAGCAAGTGAAATACAATTGGTAATCTGAGACATACTTTTTACAAGTATATGCAATGTATATATTTTTAAAAAAGTGTTAAAAATATGGAAGAGAAGACCTCTATGTTCCCCTTTTTTTCCCTCTGCAACGTATAAATTATTTCAACTATCTAGTGTCTGCTGGTGCACATGCCAGCAGGACAGGCCTCTGCACTGACTTCTCATGCAGGGCTGTATGCAATGATTGAAGGCAGCTCCAAGCTCCCCGGCCCAGCTATGCATCCATGCGGTCAGCTGAATCGGCCTCCTTCAAAACCCAGAAGGACCATTTCAGAAGCACCTTACCGGGGCTCTCCACCTCTTTCCCCCTCTTTGAGCAGTTGAAACTAATGCGCACAACCCCCCGCTAGTCGATCAATCCAAGCTGCACCTTTCTAAGAAGTAGGACACTTTGAGACTCACCTCTTTGGGGTCGTTTTTAAATGAGGGTGAGAAAGGTTGGGAGTTGAAAAAAAGAAGTACAAAAATAAGAGAGACGAGGGTAAATTGTGAGCACAGACGGCTTTTAGCACATACCACTTAGCAACAAGGCCGTGTAGTCTGACACATTTAACTTCCTGCGAGGGAGACGGAGACAGGAACAAGTTGATGTGAAATGCAAGTTAAAGCTGTGGATTTGCCTGTGAGCAATCCTCAGCCCTAGTTAATTTTAGATGATGGAAGGACTTTGAACGAGGAGGAGGGGAGGGGGGGGCGGCATCTGTGCTCAGAATGGTGGAAATTGCTTTTAAACACTGCTTTAAGAAGGAGAGATGAGGGAATGTATTATCCAAATGGATTGGGCCCACTGTTAAAGATAGGCCAGAGGCATGGATGGGACGGATGGTGTGAAGAAGAAATTGTGCCACTCTGGAGATTATTCAACCTGTCTGGTCAAGCTATTTCTTATTTCCAGCTATCCAGAACAATTTCAATGAGTATGTATTAGGGCTGTAAAACGATAAAAAAATGTTTTATCGCGATTAATCACTGAATTTGTATAGTTAATCGCGATTAATCTCATGTTTTATCACATGATTAAAATTCTGTTATTTTGCATTTCAGAACTGTTTTTAAGTAATATTAACAATGGAAAGCAATTCTTACCAGTGTATCTTGATTGGGAATCAAATGAATGCAAAGAAAGTGACTTTATGAACTTGAGTTTAAGATTTATATTTGTTTATTATTTATTTATTTACTGTAAACAAAAGAAAAATGTGTGAATCTAGTCACACATTTGAATCTAGAGTCAATATGTGTGCAGTAACTTCTAAATACTTTTGATTACTTACTGACGTCCAGTGATCACCTTGCATCACTTTGCAGCAGTTCCAGTTTGGCTTCTCCGTGGAGTACAGGCTGTGTGTACATGTGAAACTACTGTCCCCCTCGACGGCAATGTATAAGACGGGTCAGAACATGCCAACCATAGTACGTCTTCTACGATGCTGACAGGTCTGCAGTTAATTGCCACCCATTTTGCAAGAGCGGTAGTATTTTTGGGGGATTTGATTTCATCCGCAGGTCGGCAAGTAGCACCCTCCAAAATAGTGCTTTGCCTGATCCTGCTAGCATCAACCTGCGTCAAGTTAACTGTACTATGCTTAGCTTGTAGGTGGTAGCTCAAGCTTGACGTGCTTCGGTGATATTTTAATTCAGCTTTACATAATGTGCATATGGCTTTCGACCCGTCTGGGAGTTTTGGAAAATAAAAAGTGCCGTTCAGAATTGTGTTGCTGCTGTCTTTCTCCATCATGCCTGCAGCAGCAGGATGTGTTGAGGAAGTATGGTAAAGTGTGGCAAAGGGTCAAAATAGTAGCCTGTTAGGCATGACGCAAAGCTGAGTAAAGTGTAAATAAATTAATTAATGGCGGAATGCGATTAAAAAAAGTTAACGCGTTATGCTTGGCCCTTAATCGCATCGCAATTAATGCGTTAATGCTGACAGCCCTAGTATGTATCCAAAGTAGAGATGTTCCAATACCGATACCAGAAAAGCCTCTGATACTGCCTAAAATGGTGCTATCGGAAAGTTTATGCACCAATCTGATACCGCTTAATTTAGCCCCGAAGAAAATCTATTTTAAAGTAGTTTATTTATGTTCTTTTTCTGTTATGACTCACTGTCAAACTGGATAGTAAAAGAAAGTTCTGTGGCATTCATAGTTTTTTTGTTCATGTTTCACAAAAAGTTTAACCTGAACCAGGCTGTACAGCAAAGAAAGAAATCAGAATCAGAAATACTTTAATAATCCCAGGGGGAAATTGTTTTTGTTACAACTCCAGATATACAAAGAACATATACACACAACATATATTATCCAGACTTTAACATATATATTAAAAACAAATATACAGTAATAATATATAAAAGATCAAATGTACAGTGTTAATGTGCAAAAAGTGCAATAAATCATAACACATGCATACAGGGATAGTAGTATACAGATGTTAAAACAACAAAATATATGACACACTGGTATCGGATCGGTACTCGGTATCGGGCGATATGCAAGTTCAGGTATCAGAATCGCTATCGGGAAGCATTGATTGATTTGCTCACTTTGGAATCCAAAGTGAGCAAATCAATAAATTTTTTGCTCAATGGTCCAATACCATCCAAGTCCAGTATGGGTCACACCTTCATAGCCACCTTCATAGCCTAGACCAGTTAAGGTCCTTTCAATTGGCTTTTCCATTACATTCCATACACACCAGTAGACTGTTTGAGCTCCAGAAGCATCTAGATCCGAGCAAAGAGACTTTCAAAGCAGTATCTTATTACAACGAGCATTCCTATGGGAAAATACATAATCAGTAGAAAGGAATACGAGATCTGTAATTGAGTGCTGTATTTCTATTAATGGACCGTGAATCTTTGTATGTCAGCTTTAAGTAGACTAGAAGATAACAACTAGCTGTGCCATGCCTTTAGTACATTAAGTAGCACACTTATTTCCTGGCTTGTATTGTATTGCATTTACATTGTACAAAAGTGAATAGTGTATCATCTAATTTGGAAGACATATGCAACCTGAGACAAGGATTGGCAGGTAGGACTCCCTTGGCTATAATGGGACACAAGTTAAAAAGGGTAGGAATCAGTGTTGTATGGAGAGAGACAGAGACCTTACGTGCAAGTTCAGACAGCAGGTACCTCGAGCTTGAAGGACTGCTCAAAGCAAAACAATTGGCTACTTCTCTACAGGTTACCCATGATCCCCAACCTGGGTATTTAGTCATTGCTCTGCATGAACCAAAGTCAAGCAGATGCAGTGTTAGAATGGGCATCAGCTTAAACCAACAATCAGAAGTCCTATTGAGTGAATTTGGACCACCGCTGGGCTGTCCCTCTGAACTTCACTCTTACTGCCCACAGATTTCGCACCGTTTTTGCTCAGACAAGCTGGAATCTGATTCATCCCAACTGCTTCTGTCTGTAATTGCTCTCACAAACGGTCACGTACTCGCCCACTCTCTGTACCTGTGTGACAGAGCTGTGCATGATCCCACCTAATGGCCTCTCACTTGTCTTTGTCTATGTTCTATTGGTGTTCAATTTGCCCGAAAAACACAATACTGGCAAGAACGAATGAAATCTAAATTCAGACTGAAATTACGTCCTTTCTTTCCTGTGCCGTCTCCGTCACGCTCCGACAGATGACATTTGCGGAGACAGAAAAAGAGAGGGCAGGCGGTTTTTTGGGCTTGGAATGATGAGAGGAGAATAGCGAGCAATGATGAATAAATGAATAATACATCTGGGCTGTCATTCCTCTCTTCCTGCTCCACCTCCCTCTCTTCCTGTGTCAGATGGAGTTGGTCCTGTGAGACGGTCTGATCTTAGTTGGGATTGTCAGGTATGGTCGGCGGCAAAGTGACATGTTGACACCCGCCCCTCGGTGACACATGAAGCAGTTCTTTTGTTAAATGGGGTTGACAACCCAAATAAGAATTGTTTACATGCAAACAAGTGCCAGCAGGTCTGCAGTTGTTGTTTAGTGATATTGCAAATGGGGAAGGGTTCTTGATGGAGCATCTGCTCCTAGAGGATACTTTGTCAAAAAAAAAACACATTCCTCCCTACTACAGTACTTTATAACATCCAACTCAGGTCAAACGATTTTCATTCTCAATCACATGGGAGATCAGATCATTTCATGTCATTTTTGATGCAAAATGCATACTTTTCAGCCTCCTTAAGGATTTCTAAAGGTAAAAACGCAAACACCCTTAATGGTTACAATGTCTGATCAACAACAGAGAGTGTTTTCTAAATAGTGGTGGAAGAAGTATTCAGGACCTTTACTTAAGTAAAAGAACTAACACTGTAAAAATACTCTGTTACAAGTAAAAGTTCTGCATCGAAAATAACTACTTTCTTAAAGGTGCTCTAAGCAATGTTGGATGACGTTACTTCTTGTTGACGTTCAAAGTATTTTCAAACATAACGAAGACTAGCTCGCTCCTCCCTCCTCCTCATCCCATTCCCTCCCTTCTGTGCTTCAGCGCACTAAATGAAATGTACTCAAAGTATTAAAAGTAAAAGTACTCAATGTAGAAAAATCCTCACATTTTAGAAACTGGAAACGATCAAAACAGTTCTGTCAATCAATTAAGTGTTTAATCGTCTAATCATTTCAGCTGGACTTGTAGGCCGTTATATTGTTGTGTAGTTTAATTTCATATAAAATGTTGTATTTTATAAACTACATGTGTTTGTGTGCACAAATCTTAATTTGTAAACTGTCAGATTAATGTATTGGAGTAAAAATTACAATATTTCTCTTTGAAAGGTAGTGGAGTAGAAGTAGAAAGTGGCATGAAAAGAAAAGAGTACAAGTACCTGAAATCAGCACTGCATCTCCTCACCTCTGTCTCCCCTCAAATGGCAAAATGTTCTCACCTTAATTGTGAATGCGCTCTCCTGCATGCAAATCACATTGTCCCCCTCTCCCAACCTGCGTTCACCACTCCCCTCCAGTTTTCAATTAAGATCCAGACAGAGATAAAGGATCTCAAAGGGAGCACACTACGGTGGGCGGGGCTCTGCCACAGCTCCAGACATATGGGAGGAGGGGGGTTATTGAGTGGCCATGACCCCAGAGCACCCTCACCTCACTGGGCTATCACATCTTAGCCAGGCCTCTTCTACCCAAATGTAGCACTCCCACCCAGCAGCGGTGGAGGTGTCCTTGATTTAAATAGTCATTGAAATGAAGGATTGAAACTGTGTGTGTGTGTGTGTGTGTGTGTGTGTGTGTGTGTGTGTGTGTGTGTGTGTGTGTGTGTGTGAGAGAGTATTGAATATCAATGGCCATTATCTGATAGTGAAGGAGTGTTTTTGACTGAGGTTTGGGGATGTATGAATATTAATAGGTATATTTAATCTCCCAGGTTTATAAAGATGCCCTATAGCAATATAACTGCAACTAGATGTAGATTATTACAAAATATATATTTAATTGAATAATCATTGGATTCAAGGGTATGCTTTTGGAATGACTCTACATTTGCCATGTCTCATGCTATATTATAATACTTCCTTTCTTCCTCAGCTCGCTCAGTCCAGACGCGGACCCTGACGGTTCGTTCCTGAGGGAGGGCTTCGGCCGCCAGAGTATGTCAGAAAAACGCACCAAACAATATGAAAATGCTAATGATCTGGAAATCATCAAGGCGCGGAAGTCCAAGAGCATGGATCTAGGTAAATGCTATGCTTTTCTCTACAAATGCACCCATCACACATGCTTGGATTCAAGAGTGTATGATTAAAGGAAAAGTTCCACATTTTAGGAAATATACTTTTTTTTAATTTCTTAATACAAAAATACTGTTTTTATGAGGGTTATGTACTGTACTGTTTATCGGCCACTCAATTCTCTGCTGGTTGCCTGGCAACTGGTCCTGGCCAAGAAATAAAATGGCAACGTGTCGTTTGTACACATTGGTTTTTGTATGGATTAAACAAAAAAGATAGATGAACTTTAGAGGAACAGGTATGCAGATTTCCTTACCTTTTGGGCAGAACCAGGCTAGCTGTTTCCCCCTCTTTCTAGTCTTTGTACTAAGCTAAGTTAGCCGGCTACTGGCAGTAGCTCAATATTTAGCATATAGCCATGAGAGTGGTATCAATCTTCTCATGTAACTCCCGGCAAGAAAAATAATAAGCGTATTTACCAAAATGTTGAACTTTTCCTTTAAAACACAATTCCAGTATACTAGAATTTAATTTTTCCACACTTTTGGCCATCATATTTAGTGGTTACCATAACTTTGTACTTGTTCTGACCCGGGAACATGGCGACATCACTACAACAAAGTCTGACTGGGCAAAACACACAAGCAGTCAGACCCTCAGGCAGGTTGTAAACGAGGGAACAGCTAAGTCAGATTATTTTAATCACTTTATTTGGAGGGAAAGCCCAAAGTAAATGTGCCTGAAATGTTAGTAATCTCTCAATTCATGGGAAACGTGTTCGCACGCACAAGTATGGCAAGTACTAGGTCAAAGCTGAACCACAAATTTGGCCCTTTGCTGAATGTTTACAAGAGAGAGCTTCGGTCACAATTCTGGCATTCAAGTATGTCTGGCAAAACTGTCTGGATTTGTTTACACTGAACCAGTGTTGTAGTCAAGACCACCTAAACCGAGACAGTCATCACCAAGACCAGTATCAAGACCGAGACAAGACCAAGACTTTGAGGGATTGAGACAAGGCAGGGTGAGACCGAGTCAAGACCAAGACCAGATTTGTGTTAGACACCCAGAGCTTCTTCTCCTGTCTCCCGCATTCACTTTCTTGGGAGTGAGTGTAAAGGGGGCAGGGAGAGGGGGGTTTACGGTAACACATTTCAAATTAGATATGAGTCAAGTTATTGGTTGCATTTGAAAGTTTTAACACATAGGCATAAATCAGAAAATGCGGACAGGCAATTCAGCGAAATCCCTGCGGTTGTGGTCTTGACCAATCTTGAAATAAAATCCTGAGTCCTCTTTATTTGAAACCGAGACAAGAAAGTAGTAAAAATGCAGTTGATTCCGAGACGAGACCTTCAAAAAGTGGTCTTGAGACTGAGACCAATCTCAAGTACTACAACACTGCACTGAAACTTGAATGAATTATTGTTTGACCATTCCCCGTTGAACACCCTAATGTTTTGATGGACTAGATCTCTCTGTAACCGGTGATTCCTCAGGCACTCAAAGTCTCTCACCTTTTCCTGCTGTCTCAGTAAAGGCACAATAATGTGGGAATGGAGACACTTTCGAAAACAGAAATTCACACACACACACACACACACACACACACACACACACACACACACACACACACACACACACACACACACACACATGCACAAATTCATTGTAGACCTGTCCAGCCACCACCACTCCTCTTTTGGCCTCCATTTCCCATGGCCCAGTGTCCAGTGGACAAGAAGGAAGAGCAAAATGGCCTCTTTAGTGATGATGGGAAGGCCGGTAATACACGTGCACGCACATACACGTACATGCACAAGCACATTCTCAAACACACTGACTGTTTCTAAGGAAGAATATGGTGTGTGTGTTCAGAGCCTCTCCCACTGAGGCTGAAGCAGACGCTGCCTTCTCTCGGATCACTGACTAATCATAACAGATAACAGCCAACTGTATTCCACATGGAGCCCAGAGACCTGTAGAAATCTTTGACTTTCCCCCTAGACTAGTGCATGTTCGCCCCACTGCACTCAGCTCTGTGGGGTCCACCTTCACTGGATTAGCCCTAGCCTTTGTCCACCCTCAAAACTTTTCTACAAAGTGAACCAAGACAACACAAACGTTCAGCAGAAAGTACTGCTTAGGAGAAAGATAGTAGTTAGCCATTGGATAGGTTTCACTGAGCAAGTTGAGCATAAACATGTTGTCCATTATGGTCTTAATGTTAAATAGAAATATAATTGGATATAATTGAGCACAGGAAGTGAGTAGAATGGACAGGATCCTGAGATAGCTCCATGATGGTGTTCTCATCAGTGCAAATGCACATTTTATCAAAGAGTTTCATCAAAAAAGCTTCTTAATTGCCCCAAAGTGGCATCAGCATTTATTTGTGAATGTGATTAGTCCTTGAATAAAGCAGTTTGTTTGGACAGAAGAGACTAGTTCATCTGCTCATAAGACAATGCCTCGCTCTTGGCATAACCACTCCTATTGATGTTTTACAAATCTATTATTGCTCTATTATGTCTCAGTTCTTAAGATCAGTGTATTAGATGTAATTCAAAATAACATTCCCCTCCACCACTTGCAGGGCCCTATTGAGTTTGTAAAAAAGAAATCCTGCCGACAGAAATCCTTGCCAATATAAAATCATAATCCATCAGTGAGAATATCACAGCGTTCACATTGTGGAGGGAAATAACTAACTTGTTCCTCCCACATAATAACTCTAGTAGCTGACACGAGTTCCTGGAGGAGAAATGTTTCAGTCAATAAATGGAACGCGAGCTCTGTGTTCAAATTGAAAGCTACATATTGTGATTTGGTACAGATCTGATGTCACATAAGTTCTATTTATCTCAAAGGCACACACTGCTACAGTATGTTGATTATTTTAATGAAATTATTACATCAAAGGCACACAATGAAAAATGGCCCATGGGTAATGTATAATAGAGTTGAAAATGAAATGAGCACATAGTGCCAGCATTTATCCTTACGCCTTTTCATTGGCACACTGTTGGACATTGAAGTTTTTCTTCAGAAGTTAGTTGAAGTAGCAGGTGTAAGCATACCTATCTTCATTCCATTAACACTTTAATAAAGCTGCTCTGTGCTTTCAAAGCTACCTTGACTAAATGGTTAACATGCTCGACAATGCTATCCCCCACAGACTCTCATTTCATTCTGTCACTAGATATTTTCGTCCCTCCTTTTAATCCTGTTCCATTTGTTCACAAATTGCATCATATGGAATTCATGACTTTGAAGCCCATCATTGTTGAAATAGGCTAAACTGGTCAGACACCCCGCGGTTTAATCCCATTTAGATGGGGGAAAAAGATTGAGTGAGGGAAGAAAAGAAAAGAAAGCGACGTGAGGTATCGTGGCTTGCAATGATACATTAGCACATTCCAGCCACCTTGCCTTGTAAGCCTTATGATTGACAGGCCCTTGCACAATGTGTAATATCTGTTCTACTTACATCACATTCTCAAATTATTCAGTATCGACCCTGCACGTTCTGATTCTGTCTCTTTCTGCTTTGCATGTGCTCTATAACATGGTACAGTACAGAAGGCACTAACCACTCACACTTGTTTATGCTCTTTAACAGTAGCAGATGAGATTAACTGCAGTACAAGAACCAATGGAGGTAAGCAACCATGCCTGGACCAGCTCAATACTGTCACCATTATTACACTGGACCACTATGATGGTTCAGGTGGCTCCATGAGTCAATAATAGAGATTAGAAAAGCAGCCCCACACTTTCTCCATAACCAGCTCATCACCACCATTATTGGCTGTGTGATCTTGGCACCTTATATGAATATGGAGGGGAGAGTTGTTTAAGGTAATTGCAGCATGATCAAAAGAAGGTTTTCATATTGCTGAGAGGGAGTTACATCGCTTGAATAGAGACTTGGCAACTAATGTGGGAACCTGTGCCATTGTAATCGTTCTGCGGTGCAAATGATTGAAGAAAGCACTCATTACTCCAGGAGTTGTGTACGGCTAGAGGGAGCCAGGCTATGGAGTGGCATTTGCAATGGAGAGACATTCATTGCCAGTTGGCCTCTTCAGCTGGCTGCAATTGATCCATCATAGTCAGGCTGTTTTGAGCTCTGGTTGGGGCATGTTGATTCACTCCATGAAATTAACAGAATGAGCTGATGACTGGATCACAAGGGGATATTTTTTAATGATTTCTGAGAGCACTAATTGGAAACTTTTGCCTGTTGTGTACAGGGATATTTGACAAACAAATCATACGTGGTATATCATACCACACCATACCATATCATATTAGATATGTGACATTTAAGTATAACATTTGTTTTTGTCAAAAACAAACATTCAGAGACTAATGGAGCCTAGTCACTGATGGTCAGTTGCTGATCCAGTGGATTGCCAGGCTTGGCATGGGAGTGGCCAGCTTCTGCATATTACAGTAATATATTTTCTAGACGGAGAGGGATGAACAGGTTCGAAATATAATTGTATGGGGTACACAGGACAGTATCCAGCATCCTTGATTGAGATATTAACCAGTCCCGGTATTGATGATTCCTTTGTGACACAGAGTACAGAGGACGTCCTCTGTCGTGCTAATGATCCACAACTGGCAGAGAAATAGAAGCCTGGCCGACCCAGGGACGCCTCTCTTACACTGGGATACCTGTACATGGCCTTCTGGTGACCACCTTGGAGGCTATTTTTAACATAATTACCCTTTTCCCGCCCTGCTTAAAGCCCTGGCTCTCTGAATAAATTATGTGTAATGGAGCCCCTGTCTGTACACAGATCTTTACATGCAAGGGCCCGTGGTGAATAATGGCTGGGGAGCATAGTTTTAGCTGCTCTAATTATACTATGGGCTCCTGTTCCTGTAATAACCGCTGCTGATTTATTCATGGAGTTTGCCATACCTCCCCCTTAACATTTAATGGCAATGGATCTTCTCCAATTAACTGTCCTTGCCCTAAATTTGGCTAAAAAACACAGCAGGTTGGCCAATCCTGTCATTGGCCATGACAAAATTCCAGGGGCACTTTACCCCTATTTGGTTTGATTGTCTTTCTTTTTGTGCATTTCATTTTGATGATTTTCATTTCTCCTCCAGACGTGTGGGGAGTGACAAACTCATGTCTGTATGCGATGGGGGAATATGTATTTTCATCCCTCTGAATAAGAGGGAGATGAGGAGCAGAGCACTGAGGCTTCTGTTGTGTGATAGGAATCACATAATAGACTGGCATACAGAGAGCTGTCCGTCAAACTCTCCCAGGAGAGCCAGGACTGCTTCTGATGAAAACAAAGGCAGGTTCGAGGTAGCCAGGGTCTATGGGCAAACTCCCTCTCTTTGCCTCACTCTCCCGTTCTCTTTGTCTCTCTGCTTCTCTCAGTCATTCACCACTGTGACTAGAAACAATGGCGAAGGGGATCGTGGTGCGGAATACGGAGTGGGAGGATAATTCCCTGTTTCCGATTACAGCAGATGTCATTTGTGTTCCCTTGAACTGTTGCATCCTTGCATCCTGTGCGGCTCTAACTTGCAATCCCATTGTGTCTAACATGTACCCTGGCTTCTGCGTGTCTGCTGTTGGCAGGCTTTATACATAAGCTTAAAAAAAACTCAAATTTACATGGCATTTGCACAGAGTTGATTGAGTTTTATCCACAAAGTATGAAAATTATGGAATTTTCCTTCTACGCTGTATCTAGGTTTCCTTTTTATGTTTTTTTTTCTTTAGACTGTCCTCTCTTGTCCTTCGCATGATGTGATTACTCCCTCCGAACAAATGAATTACATGATTTTTACTTGCATTCGCTTGGTCTTGTAAGGCTGTTCATGCTTTCCTGGCATTACAATTTGTCATAGTAATCAGAAATGGCCCACCTCTTCTGAGGAACTAGGCAATAAAATGAATCTTCTCTTTCTGCAACCAGAGAGCTTTTAACCCCCTAGACATTTGTAGCACACAGTAAAGTTTCATTTTACTGTCCAATGCAGCCTGAAGGCGCGCATATGAGCTTGTCCCACTAAATGGGAAGCAGCATTATAGGATCTGTGTTCATTTATTTTGAATGGCTTTTAGGATTGAGTCCAGGTTCTCTTGGGATTGGATACTTTTATTAAGATTGACGAAAAAGAAGGGAAAATGGTGTGTTAAATACATAACAATATGTTTACCAGTCTGGAAACCCAACACCACAGAATAACAGCTGACCTTTTAGCCTATCTGAGTTTTTTGACACCAGATCTATAGCCGCCACGGATGATAGAGAGGCACTCATACTATCAGTAAGGGTGCATTGGTAGCAAACGCAGCAGAAAGGAATGTCCTTGTGACCCTAAAAGTCACCCCAAAAGTAGCATGCAAACTTTAATTTTCCTGAAAATGACAAGATGATTGAAATAAGAAATCCGTCTCTGCTCTTCCCTACATCTGTCCTCTGCAAGTAGCTGTCTAGATGGTGTGTGTTTGGACTATATAACTCAGATAGCTGGCTAATCACTAATGGGCTGCTGCAAGTTTGCTTGGTTAAGGGATCAAGAAAAGAATAGCAAAGGGGTTCAGCCAACACCAGACAAGCTGCCATTGGGAAAATGATAACAGTATCAGCTTATATGCATTTCTGCACAGTGTTGTTATTTTACCCTCTTCTTTCATAATCTCTTCACTTATTCATACCCTAAAAAGAAAAATGGCAGCATGGCGGCCCAATGGTTAGCACTGTGGCCTCACAGCAAGAAGGTTCTGTGTTGGAATCCAGGTCGTTCCGGCCCTTTCTGTGTGGAGTTTGTATGTTCTCCCCATGTTTGCTTGGGTTTCCTCCGGGTGCTCCGGTTTCCCCACCATCAAAAACATGTACTAGGTTCTCCAGTTAGTGCCCTTGATCAAGGCACTGGCTCAGATCTGGAGTTGGTCCCCGGGCACTGTAAATGGCTGCCCACTGCTCCCTTGAGGGATGGGTTAAATGCAGAGAATGAATTTTGCTACATGTATGTGTATTTGACAATAAAGTACCTTTACCTTTATTCACACTTCTTCTCCTCCTGCCTCCATCTCTCCAACCCGTTCTCAGTTCCAACTCGTCAAATACGGCAGCTTGGTCAGTGGCCCACCTAGCCTTCAACTGCTCGACCTTGTGAGATGACGTAGTATAAAGGGCAACAAAGTCTGCTGTGGAGGATAATAATAAAAAGTGACAAAGTCCACGTAGGGAGGAGATCGGGGTGGATGGATGTGTCATACAAACACAGGACTTTCACCCAGGAGAACGCTGTTTGTGTCCCATTTGAAAGCATAAGTCAACGTTGACTTATTTTACATTACGTGCATAACCTACGCTATAAGTTAGGTTACATACATAACATACTTAACTAATGTCACGTATGCAAGTTACGTAACAAACTCACTTATTTTAACCCAAACCATAATCTTATCCTAAACCTAAAGAAGTATTTATGTTGCCTAAACCTAACTATACTCTGCACGATGAAAAATCACGCCAAAGAGCGTTAAAAAAACGTGACGCCAAGGGGTCCTGACCAAACGGCTGAATGTGACAAGTTGGAAGTGAGAATGTGTTGGTCTCTTATTCACTAAAACAAATGTATTTCAGTGGGGTTACTCCAAACAACGGTCACAAATAGTTTTCTTTTAATGATGGGGGTTTATTTTCTTTGCCTGGTATGTGTTTGGCCGTGCAACCCTCCATCTAAAGATCCACTGTGATCACCCAGCAGCAGTGGGTCATGCCTCATTTAGGCCACTTTAAACATGTCGAGGATCTTGTCAATGGTAGCTTACATTGAAGTGTGTGTATGTTACGAATTTGTGCCTTTTGAGGAGTCCCTGCATGGGGCACAACCATTCAAACATACAGCCAGTGTCTGCATGTGTGTGTGTGTTCTATTCAGTGGGGGTAAAGACAAGACCTTATAGCAACATTTGTGATAAAAACCAACAGGAAGAGCTGTAGGAGACGTTTATTTACACCACATGAAGTCACAGAGGAAACGGCCGCACACACTCACACTACATGTGGAGGGTCTATGTGGTCTCCAGGGAGACATAATGATACAATGCTGCTCTGTCCAGACTCCATCGACATGTGCGATGCCCTCAGAGAGTCAGCGAGGCTGCAAAAGTAATTGAATCAACAGTTTATCCATTATTACTGATAGTTTCCTCCACAGACGTTTACATTTAACAAGGCTTCACTTGCACATATTCAGAAATCCAACTGGTTACGTGTGACAGCACTTTGCTGCATGCTGAATGGAGGCAGAATAAAGGGGACAGAAAATCAACCAGGCTGCTTGTTTACCAACTGGCGGGTAAGGTAAGAGCTCCGGGGAACTGACGGACGCTCCCTGACAAAATGAAATACCAATACCTGAGTCGCGCTCCACTTACATGCCCTAAACAAACCCCTGGCAAGCATTGGAAAAATAATTACAGCTGTCCGGGGCCTGGTAACAGTGTTGAAAAGGTTGACTGATCAACATTCACTTTGCTTTCCACACAGCTGGTCTACCAGCTTATCCATCAGCCATGTGAGTCCTTTTGAGGAGGTACTTTGTTTACAAATAGGATATATACTATATGAGGTACTCCAATTAGCTACTTTGCAAACATATCTCAAGCCATAAGAGCCTTCTGCATTCATGATGTGCTATAACCTGCTATCTAACATCTGCAAATTCTACAAAAGATCGCAGCTGTGAGACGTTGTTTGGGCTAGTGCATACAAGAGGATGGTGTTGGAAATGAATGGACTTAGATTTGCTTAGTCTAAATGCCATCACCTTCTCTTTTACTCAGCCTCTCAGAGAAACTAAGAGAGAGCAGTGAGAGGGCCACCTACGGAATGGTTTTAGGTTAAACATTTGGGGAACTTATAATAGTTGAGTTTAACGCTATGATCGCTCTGGTGCTGTTGTGCATTGCTATCTTTGATATTGGCCCATTTATATGTATTATCTCTCAGCCATGTAATTTAACTGTGCAGGCACAAGGACAAAGGTTGAATTATAATTCTCAAAAGGAAAATGTCTCAGTAAAGATATAATACTCTGTTCTCATTTCACACACTTCATTGGCCAGGCAATGGCATCATTTGTTTTTCATGTTAATTGCCAGACTCGCACCTTCTCTCGGCTTGCCAAGTATGCCACATACCATCGTCCCATATGAAACTAGCAACACGTGAATGATTCATTGACACGCAATGAGCTCAGAGATAATGGTTTTAGGTTGTTTTGTGGATGAGTTAGAGTCACATGCTAGTCTGCTGGCCTCACTGACGCTATTTCCTCTTTCCATAGGTTCTGCAGAGGTCGGACCCTCGCTGGGCCTGAAAAAGTCCAGCTCCCTTGAAAGCCTCCAGACGGCTGTCGCCGAGACATCGCTGAACGGTGAGATCAACGTTAACAGGCCGCGCTCGCGGATCGCCAGGGGCCGCGGCTGCAACGAGAGCTTCCGAGCTGCAATTGACAAATCGTATGAGAAACCTGGTGTCACAACAGCAGAAGAAGAGAACAGCATGGAGACATGTGAGTGTTCAGACATAAGTGATTCATGCAGAGTTTTTGTTTTTCATAGTAGTGATCCAGAATAATGTGTGTCATTATATACTGTACAATAGCAGAGGTATTAGTAGATCATTGCAAAAAAAAATTCAGTCAGTGAAATGTAGGCCAACTCAATAATGCTTCCCCAGAGCTTTTTCAGAATGGCAGGATTCACTCCCAAGTTAACTAGGTTAGGGATCCCCTTTTGCTGAAGAAATGTGTGTGTGTCATAAAGCACCTCTGCAATAAGCGTCTAGGTTACACACTCATTAATATTCACATAGTTCATGTTGAGTGGAATTGTCAGAGACTGTGGCAGCATGTTTTCCCAGGAGCGTACATGCTCTTAAAGTGCATTGCCATGTTTTTAAACAGAGTGCACATGAGGAAAGAAATTCTGCTGTTTACACACATAAGTTAGACTTGCATTGCAACCATTTTACACGCACTCTGTAATCTTAATATTCATTTACAATGATTGTAAATGAAATACATGTCTCTGCTTCAGTATGTGCCATTTAGTTTTGGCACATAGCACTGCACACCTTTGCCAGGATTCCTCACATTTGTTCCTGCGTACCTGACTGGGATTGAAACCAGAATAGCCTCACTTTGTTCTAAACTATGAAGACAGCATTAGAATGGAAAGACATGCCACCTTTCGTTTCAGTGAATATATCCATCCCTACTTGGTGTTTGATGACAAAAAGACATGCGTTGGGGATAGAGAGACAGCCGTCTTACGTTTTTGTGACAGGTAATAACACTGCAACACCACAAGAGTAATCACCACATATAAATTTCCATTCACCATTAAAGGATTCCATTAAAAGAGCTGGGGGACATTTGAAAAAGAGGGAATTATTTGCCTGAAACGCTTTGTTCTCATAAGCTCTGTCGGCAAGCCACTAAATACAGTCTTATCTCGGCAAAGAAAAATGGGGAAAGCAACCGATTTCCCCTGCTGTGGTATATTGCATTCCCCCATGATATTCAAATAACTCTGTTTTTCAATTTAGATAAAAGCAGCCAGTCCGTGCTCGTCACTGAGGTTAATAGTCAAAGTTGACAGATAAGCTGCTGCTTCCTCTGCTCCCAGACTTTTATTTACATAAAATAAGAATGCCGCATCACCTAAAGAAAATGTGTCCCCACAAGATATCCTGCTGGGCAAAATGCACTTCCCCTTGTGCTACTTTGTGTTGTAACGTTTGTGGAAATAAAAAAGGAAAAAGAAAAATCTGCTCTGCTGAGCAAAAATCCCTTCTTTTATGTGTTGAATAAGACTGGCAATTTTACTTGTCTGTCATAACCTTCACTGACAGGCCCTCTTAAAAGTCCTTGATTATTAAATCAGGAAAGTTTAATGGTAGAGTTTCACTAAAGTGACAACATGTTTCCTGTGGTTGTCTGTCTCTGCAAATTATCTTTCAGTGTCCTGACACTTTCATCAATGGTGCTGCTGTCAGCCAAGTCTTTTTTTTTTTCCTTCTGTTCCATGAAATTGCCATGGACGGCCTCACCTTTTGATGTCCAGTGTGAAAGTCTTTTGTCTGTTTTTTGATCGGAGATAGCTTCGTTTCCTGTCTTGCTTTATTTGAAAGACTGAAATGGAAGATGACAAAATTGCATTTAAATTACGTATACCTTTTGTTCGAACTCCTCTATAACTCAATATGAGGCCTTTGTATGACTTCATGTAAAGAACCCAGCCACAAACAAATGCACACACATAGGGCTGGGCAGTATATTGATAATATATCGACCGATATATGAGACTAGATATCGTCTTAAAGTTTGGATATCGTTGATATGACACAAGTGTCGTCTTTTCCTGGTTTTAAAGTGATGTCATTTTCAGAATTTACCAGACTTACTAGCTGTTTTATTATTTGCTTTTAACCACTTAGTCATTGTATCCATATTACTGATGATTATTTATCAAAAATCTCATTGTTTAAATGTTTTGTGAAAGCACCAGTAGTCAACCCCTACAATATCAACATCGATGTATTTGGTCAAAAATATCGAGATGTTTGATTTTCTCCATATCGCCCAGCTCTACACACACATGCCCATGCGACCACACTTACAATCACACACGGCCGCTGCCCTCTGGGACGGTCTGGATTACAATGTTTAGTATGTTATCTGCAGCTTGGCATCATTAAGCTTTAGCGACATTAGCACTGCTAATCTCAGTAATTTAAATAGCGAGATACAGCTCACAGCTGCTATTTGCTGCCATTGCTCTTAAGTTAATGATAAGCAGGCAGCAGATTGAGTGATAAAACTGATATCCTGAACCTGCTTGCAAATGTGTGGAGGTGGAGAAAGAGATGGAAGGGGCTGCGTGCGGCAATGAATTGCATAATTGAGCAGGTTTAAGCTGCTGGGTCACTCTTCATTCCTGCCGTACAGTGCCCCATTTTGAGATTCCATTTCAGTCATTTCCTCCGAGATGGCAGCTAAAAGAAATAGCTGATAGAGAAAACAAACCCCACTGTTCCTTGAAATGTGAATCCAGCGGCTGTCTCATCCCGTATACCTAAAATCTATCATGGTTCCTCCCTCGTCTTTCCTCACGATAAGCTCTTTGCTATCGTCCATCAAAGGCAGAACATAGACAACGACAAGCAAGACTGTAATAAGCTGTAATCTGAAGGACATCTACCTCACGCTTCACAGCCAGAGATACAGCACTGACAGGAGCTATGCCGACTGCGAAGTGCACCACATTTGCAATTAAGATCCCTGGGAGCCATTTTCAAGATTATTTAAATGTATAATTACTGACAGATTAATTACATTTTGCACATCAGTTCTGATTAGATGTGATGGAAACTTTGAGTTTAATCAACCCTACATCACCTAAGGAGTTTGGTTTCAATTTGATGTCTGGGTTGAAATTAGTTGAGAAGCAAATTAAGAAACCAGATTCATATGACTATCATTACGGCTTCCACTTTTTTGTCACATCTTTTTTTTTTTTTATATGAAATGCAACAGAAAAGGGAAACGATACTGTTATATTGTGAGCTGTGTGAAATGTACACATTTGAAATAATTGTCAGCTAAGTGAAAACATGTGCAAGTTAATACTATTCTCAAAGGGTGTACAATGTCAATATATTCTGCCGTAATGAGGCACATGGATTCTGTGTTTTGTTCAAAGGTGCCATACCTTGTGGGACACAGTTTGTATTTTAATGGTTCATCTGATAAAAGAAGTGATGCTTTGTTACTGATAAAAAAAAAAAAGAAGTGGTGTTGTGTGCTGATTTCAAAAGCAGCTTCTGTGATACGCAGGGAGTCAAGTGGAAGTTAAAGTTTAGTGTCTGCCTTTATTGACTTCAATTTAATTTTTTATTTCTTTCCCTGTGTTTGTGTGAGTGTGCCGATCCCTTTCCCTCTCAATATCTATATTTACCACCCTCTCCTTCCCCCTTATCTCCTCACTTCAGTGGACGAAGACACGGAGGGAAGTTCCAGATCAGGTCGCGAGTCGATGTCCACCAGCGGCGACCTCATTGTGGGACCTGGGCTGAACGGCAACCTCTCCAAAGATGACAGGCAGAAAGATCGGGACAAGGTTGGGGGGAAGGAAAAGAGGAAACCTGAAAGGGATAAAGAGAAGGAGAAAGACAAGGACAAGAACAAAGCCAAGAAAGGCGTGCTGAAGGGCCTGGGCGAGATCTTCAGGTAGGAATAAGATGGAGCTCAGCTAAAACTCTCCTGTGTCGCCTAAAGCGCCAAACGCTATCTGCTTTATTTAATTCCACTCAACATGTTCACCACTGGATCATTCAGAATGCATTCTATGGATGTTGCCAGTGCTAATCAGGACCCCTCTCCTTGAACCCTGTTAGATGGAGGGAGTGGATGCAGGGGAGGGGAGGGGGAGTTATCGACCTCGAGGGCCTCTGGCACTTTTGAGCCAGATTATTTTTAATAAGGGCAACATGTTTTATTCATAATCCTGTGTGTGAGCCTCTCCTATCCAAACACGCTCCACATTTGTTAACCAGCCGACAATG